>NC_142933.1:60071318-60323818 GCF_046866305.1 Octopus bimaculoides
TTACTATTTCATCTTTTAGTCAAGAGGGAAGGTAGCATTCATGGCTCTTTACAGAGCCTCTGAGACTAGTGAGAAGAAGGTAAGAAGGTTTCTTTAAACTAGAGACCTAGTTTGAACACTTCTAACAGAGTGGCCCCTTCTGAAAGCATCCAAAGACCAGATGGTAATGGTGTTAAACTAGGCCAAAAATTCAGTCTACAACCCAAGTAGAGTATTGCAGGATTTGAACAGAGCTAGAACAAGTAACACGAGTCATCTTACAGTTCCATCAGTCCACTACTCTGGATCAGTACTTTCTTTATTGACTCTGAAAGAATGAAAAGCAAAGATAATCTTGGTGAGATTTGAACTTTGAGTGCAGAGTTAGAACAAATTCTCTAAGGCATTTTATTTGATGCACTAACAACTGTATTAATGCCCTGCCTTTATTGACCACATATAGTCTTTATTTTATTTTTACGTTTATAGTACAAAAATATATTAAGTTTAGTATAGATAACCCATCTCTGGGGTTAACATTGACTGATGAAAAATGTGACCCTAATGTCTAGAACACAGTAATTTTTTTAGACTCAGCTCTGGGAAATATATTAACTGAAAGATATCTTTTTCCGTTGAATAGGATTCCTGTCTATCACAAGTTCATGTTTTGTTGTTTATTTTTTTCTTAGAGGGAGATTCGAACCCAGTATTGCTTGCTAATGAAATGTTATTTCATAATATTATTATACAGCACTCCTGTATCTAGCCATGTTGCTTTCTAATCTTAAATCAAACTTTCAAATGCTTTCCAATCAATATCTTCTTTTAAGTTTAAGGTAGTAAAAGAAAAGGATATCATATAAAGGAAATTTGACTGTTATTTCTAACTAGTTGAAAAACAATGTTGAGGTACATTTCATCAGAAGTTGACAAGTTTGAAAGTTTTGTGTCTTTGCCTTACACACCATGCAATGTTGGTTACAGGATATGAACCTTGCACCATATTGACTTCACAGCAGCAATTCTATATTTTTAATTTATTTTACCTAATCCAAAAAATCTTTCAGCTTTATTTCATGTTTTTCACCTTTTCTACTCAATGTCTTTGTTGTAATGTTTGTTCACTTTTCCATGTCCGGAGTGTCATTAATTTAAAACATCAGTTTTGCTTTCTAAATGCTAATTATTCATTAAGTTTTAAAGTAAAAAGAACAAAAGAACAAGTGTTTTAACACTACTGTCCAACTTTCTAACTTCAAACAATTTATAGTGTTCTATACTTTTTTCATTCATCTATTTATTCTAGTTTAATATTTCTTATATTGGAAACTCATGCTGGATTTCTTTGTGTTTTTCTGGGAGTAGATAGGGATAAATTGATCCCACCATCTCATCTTCCCATCATTCTTCACAAACTGACTATAAATTATCTAACTTTTTTTTACCCAATAATTACTTGAAAATATTTCCAAATATTTTCCTGATCAAATGCATATTTAATTAATTTTAACATCTGTTTGTGAATATTTTGATTATTTTGCTTTCTCTTGTTGTTTCTATTATTATTCAATAATATTGGTGTTGTTTATGTGATATGTTGTTAAGTCTGCAAAATGGTGGAGCTGTTCCTCATTGCTCTGTACTTAATCACACCTGTTGTATAATATCATTTATATAATTGGTCTTTAATTAATTGCTGCTGGATAGCATCAACACATACATAAACACCTATCCTCAAATACAAACATTATTTGATCTAATATATAAATATGCAGTAATAATAATGATAGACATATGTATTGTTTTTGAATGTGTATGTGTGTCTCTCTCTCTGTATTCATGTATAAATACATGAATACATAGTACATGGTTTCTTATCACCAGAACCTCCAAACAGAATTTTGCATGGCAGAACATGACCGCTTTCAGGTGCATCTGGGGGAAATCCTGTCAAAATTCAAGGGAGCTAGGTTCTTCTAATTTTTTTATTTTTCAAGAAGTGGGGCCCATCAGATACAAGTCCTTCCTTGGATCTCCAGGCTCCATGCTGATATACCAGCTGACCTCCTACTCCACCTTTTATAGTCCCTGCTTATAGAGGTCTGGCCATTCACAAAATGAGATTCCTTTCATGCTCATTTGGGAAGAATAGGGTTGATTAAATTGTACACAACTGTTTATTTATTTTATTGGACCTCAAAAGGATGAAAGTCTTGTTGGGATTTGAACATAATCCTTAATTGATTACTAGATAGCATTTTAAAATGTTTTCTTTTAAATGTGATGGTCTCATAGATCAAAGAGAAAATGTTACAATAGATTTTCAATAATAGTGAAATTACTTTTGCAATAGTTTTAATTTTTGTTGTGAAGCTTCATGCTAAATAATGGTGATAATTTTAAAATTGAATTTTACATTTCTATTCTGTGCTCTTATATATAAAGAATCCCCTACTTTATCCTTTTTTTTTTCTTTTTGGCACCTTAGTCTTTAGTGTTGTTATAAATTCATAATGTATTGTGTGGAGTACCTTCAATAGACTGCACATTATGTTCAGTCTAAATAATATGGATTGAACTGGTAATACTTTTGTCAAATGACCTGGTGTGTTTCATGGTTGGAGTACTTTGCCTTCATAAAGTATGAATCCAACATAATACTGTTTACTTGCATAAAGTCATACACACCCTCAGTGTAGTACCTTTGGTTTTCTACTAGTTCTTGATAATTTTTCCTTGGAAATAATCATCATTTCTTGAGATAAAATGTACTTTATTCCAAAAGAAATTATATATACTCAGTGACAATTCCAATACTATTTTGAAGAGAATTTGCCTAAGGTTACTCCCGCAACTATTTTTTTTTTTTCTGTAGGAGTGGGGATTAGCTTTATTTAGTAAATGGGAAAATGTTTGTGAAATTTAACCTCTTATCAACAAAATAAAATTTAAATAATTTTTAATGCATGTTACTATTTGCTAACAGAAATGAGAGCTGAAAAATTTATTTTGATTTTCAGTGCACTTTGAGCATTTCTGCCTAAGAGTGGTTATTAAGAGTGCCTACAGATAGAAACTGTGATATCTTTTGACTACACACAGGCCAATTTTTAAAGAAATGAATTATAGTAAATGTAATTATCGTAGTACATTACTGTTGCTTCTTTCAAGAGTCCATTGAATAAGTTAAGGGTCAAGTTTGCCTTTGACAATTAGATGCAATATTAATTACTACAGTTAAAGTATTCCATTTGGTTACAACTATTTGCACTACTCTTATTCTTCATTTTAATTTTGATATTGTGAGTTCAAATCATATTCATTAGTCTTCTATTTATTTTACGATATGTATTTTTACATGATTTAAAAAAAAAATTTACATAGGTTCTTTAATGAATACTGGTTGTTTTATGTGCACTTCAGTACTAGAACATTGACTGCAACTTAATGTGCCACTTTTGTAAATGAAATAAAAAGAGAGCAGGCGAGAAAGAGAAATAGGGGGTTTGTGTGTACAGAGCACTAAGCAAATAAGTAAGATGCAACATAAAGCTGCTAAAATAATGCTCAATACAACAGAATACTGTGTCTATAGTCTACTTTAATACAATAGCATCCATAAAGGAGTAACATTTGAAGTATATTACAAAATGTAGGTAACAAGTGAAAACATCAACTGTTGGATAAATGTGTGACAGAAAAAAAATGTCCATATCATACCCCAGTTCTTCTAACATAGAAATAACAAAATTTCCAGTTCTGAAGAACTGAAGTGCAATATTGCAATACAGTGGTTTTGTAAATGACATGAAGTGTCTTTGACGGTTTAATAAATGAAATACAATGTGTTCATTGATTGTTAAATGAAGTATGGTTTCTGTAAAATGAGTACAATGTAATGAGTGATTGTCATACAATGAAAAAAAATGTATGGGTTTTTTTTTTATTGAAAGCTATTTTATTTAATATTTTTTCTCTTTCTGCTGTAAAATGTTCTCAACTTCTATAAATTCTCCTGATATTATACACGGACATGCTATCCAAATTCTGCAATACTTTACCATGCCAGTTTCGTATTCACATTTTTCTACTTGATGGCAAGATGGATCTACCTTGAGAGTCTGTCCTACTTTCTTCCCAGATGTTGGGGTTTATTATATTGCATCCTCATTGTATGGACTATGAATCTACACAATATATATATATATATATATATATATATATATATAAACTTTAAGATGAAACTTCAGCTAACATAAATCTATAAATGAAGATTTATTATGTAATACCAAACAGTATAATCTTTAGAATATAAATGATGTAAAAATATGAAATATATTCTTCCATCCAGAAACATTAATTTTCTCACTCATTTTTTTTTAAACCAAAAAAAAAACTTTGAGTGAATGTCTGAATATTGAGATCCTTAAAGTTGTCTCCCCACCCCTACCTTCCACCTTTTCTCACTTTTGAACCTTAAAAGTCACCAAAAAGAATAACAGCGTACTCATGTATCAATATATTTTCAGAAACGATCTTTATAACAATCTCACTGCACCCATTCACTCAATTTCAAATATGGCAATATGAAATGTGTCTCAAAAGTGCCATCTTTATATCAAAGTAAAAAAAAAAAAAAGAGAGAAAATTGATCTTGATTTCTTAAAATAATCTCTATTTTCAAAATTGAAAAAAAAAGACAAAACGTAACTCTCCTAATATCTACAACTTTTTTTAACTTATCATGTGAACAGCTAGTTGTGTATGATTCTTATGATTCAATTAAAGTTTGGATTATCTCTAATTTGGTCAGTAAATTAAAAATTTACTCTTGCCACATCAACACCTCTTCTTTATATTCGAGTGAGCACTGCAGAGTAAATAACTGCAGATGGCTTTGCATGACTGCTTTTCAGTCCCTTGTTATAGTCATTTAATTTCACTCACCTTACCAATGTGCTGTGTGGCAAAAGACAAGTATGCCACATGACCAAACATCCTTCTCCATGTACTATAAAAAAAATCAAACAAACCTGAAACTTCAGTTTGAAATAAATGAATTCCAGATAAGATTCTTAACTGACTTTTTGAACATTAAATACACATCTCCAAAGTATCTCCATATGTGAAACACCTTTGAAGTGTCTCATCCCCACAAGTATCTCATTTATCTCCTCAAGTGTTTTATTTTACCTGACATTTGTTGCATTACTGAAAAGCATCCCCTTTTAGTCAACTTTGCTATATAGCCTTAGAGTGTCTCTTACATTTCCATATCTAATATATAATATTATTTGCTCCACTTAGGAACTCACTTATAGGACTATAGTCCTATAAGTGAGTTCCTAAGTGGGGATTGATTTACCGAAAGCATAAAAGTTCTGTTAGTGCTTATTTCAAAACATTTTTTTTTTTTGGCAAAGCAACATCTCCAAAGAACAGGACATTGAATTCACTTGTAATAATATCTATTAATTACTCTACAGGTCTTCTAATTACACTTAATAAGAGTGAAAATTATTACTTTAGGTCAGAATATACAAAAGAGATTACAAGTGAGAAGGTTATCTAAATACCAACAAAAAAATTGTTTGAATTATTCAACACTTGGTGATATACGAGTATTTTCTCCAACTTAATTTTTTTGAATCTGGGTTTGACTTGAAGTTGTTACTTCATAAACTGCTGCTGTGGATATTGTGCTGTGTTAGACAAAATTATTCAGCTCTACTTGCCCAAGACAGTCATCATGCCTAATTTCAAAATTATTTATACTTCACTTCTTTAGTGGGGTCAGTCAGTGTTCTGAGCAAATGGAATTTGTGAACAGCTTCACATACTGTGCTAATATCCATGGGAATGGCATGAATGTAACAAACTCAAGTATCTCTAAAGTTGGATTATTGTCTTTTTACTATTTCTCAATTACTTTGTTTAGGGTGTGTTGTGTGTGTGCGTGAGAGAGAGAGAGAGTGTGTGTGTTTGTCTGTGTGTGAGAGAGAGAGAGAGAGAGAGAGTGTGTGTGTGTGTTTGTGTGTGTGTGTGTGTGTGTGTGTGTGTGTGTGTGTGTAAATTTTTATGAGAGAGTGAGGAGCATTGTCCACAGCCTTCACAGCCTTTCTAAACCAGAAGCAAAAATATAACATATGTTATTCTCAGTCTCGTTTCTCCCTACCCCCAAGTTCAGCATGAATGTCTCTAGTTTTGAATTGGTCATTGTATAATACTATTACATCTTTACTCTGTCCGTTTATCTCTTCTTTTTAAATCCTTAAAGAGCATAAACATTCAACGACAGCTACTCAATCCATGTCATTCTTAAAATTGTAATTGTCACAGCTATTGGACATCCCCTTTATCAAATATGTAGTTGGGCATGCATCCTTGTATGTGTATGAGGGGGGATTATATACATACATAGATACACACATACAAGTACATGCATATCTACACATGATTGTACATGTGGTTGTTTATACACATACATATATATGAAAGCAAATAGTTCACTTGAAGCATTGTAGCACAGGAGAAAATGAAGGAAATGAGAAATAAGGAAAGCTTTTAATAATACAGAAAGTTTTACAAACAAAACATCTTTATATTTTGGGTGCAAAGGCCTATCTTCAAAAGAAGGCAAAAATATGTGTATTTACATAGATTTCGTTGATTTAAATGGCTCAGCAGCAGCAACTCTCCAACTAGTGGTGGCAGCATATGTCAGTCATAGTTGCAATTATGCATTCATAAGAGTCACTGGCCCATCTCAGATCAACTATTGATTTTCAGGTTGAGACAGTGGATCAAGTTGGCCCACCCGATCAGGGCTAAGATCAGCTGTGTACATAACAAGATCACCTGGATATACAAGAAATGCAGTGACAATATCTGCTAGGACACATGTTGCTCAGTTCCTAAAGGTACTTGGGACCAACAGATACCCAACATCTGTTGTTGATTCCATCTACAAACACAAGCCAAATATACATGGCAATAGGAATCTGGTTTAAGCACCCCATATAACCCCCCATAACTTTTTTATCTTTGAATTTTTGCAAATTTGTGTTCTACACACAGGAATTCATACGATTATGAAAAATAACAAAAGAAGAAAACATTTTTGAGTGTGACCTAATGACTATTTAGCTGTTGTTTTTAGCACATCTCATGACCACCTGATACTTTCCTCATTACTTTTTTTGTTTTTATCACTAACATATTGATGTGTTTCAATATCTTTCTCCCCAGAAACACATTTAGTGGTCTATTGTCGGGATTTAAGCCAAAAATTTGGACTGTCTGTATTTTAAACACTGATTTTTTTTTTTTTAATTTTGAATTTTTTTTTTTAATTTGAAAATTGAAAAAAAGTTTGTTTTTTTTCCATAATCATGAATTTCTATGTAGAGACCACAAATACACAAAAAGTTATGAAGGGTTATATGGAGTGCTTAAAGCAGAATTCCTGCATTCCTCATCGAGGCTTGTATGGAGGCGTCTATCTCTTTGTTGGATGTTGCTGCATTTAGTGAAGTATTTGCAACCATACTGGAGGACCCAATCAACAACACCTGGACAAATATCTGTAATCGGTGTAAACTCCCAGCAAGGATCAAAAGGATCTTCACCATACAAAACAGTAGGATGTCTACATTTTAGCATATTATCAAGACATAAGCAGGAACCTGACCTCTACATCAGACCCATAGTCTCTGGCATAGAGGTACCATTTTATGAAATCTCATGGCTCCTGTCCAGAATCTCTCTACTTTACTAGGTCATGTCAACAGCCCAGATGAGGTCATTCAATGACTGCACTGTCTTGAACCCAACACCCTCAGATACAACAGCTTAGATGTGGTCTCACTATACACCTCGGTTCCTGCCCTTCCTTCAGTCAACCTGACCATGGAATGTGTCACCTCCTCAGACTTATCACCTCCAACATCCACCTGTGGAGAGCACTCAGTACATGTCCATCAAGCACATTCTTCACCAAGTATGTGGACAACATCCTCATGCTCAGCCCATCCTATGAGGATGCCTCCACATTACTAGAGAATTTCAATGAGATGGGCCAACACATTAACTTCTCCATTGAACACCCAAACAGTGATGGTTCCCTCTCCTTGCTTGACTTTCGGTTAAACATCACAGACGAGGGAAAAATTGACACTGTGTTCTACTGAAAGTCAGCCTACCAGGATCTTTTTGTCCATTACAAGTTGGCCCACCCCATCAGGGCTAAGTTCAGTGCATAACAAGATCACCTGGATATACAAGAAATGCAATGACAACACCTGCCAGGTTGCTCAGTTCCTAAAGGTACTTAGGACCAACAAATACCTAACATCTGTTGTTAACTCCATATGCAAACACAACCAAAATATACATAACAATAGGAATCTCTCTAAGACCTACATCTTCCCCACTTTAACGAGAGGACCACTTCTGTCATTTACAAGGCCATTCACAGGGAAGACCTCAACATCCTACTGGCCCATTTGGGACCATCGCTAAGTAAACACCTATCAAAGAGGTGGTCACTTGCAGAACAACAACTCTGCTCACTAGTGAATTGCCATATTCACAACACAAACATGTGTCTACATACATACACGGTATACCAGATACAGTGCTCCAAATGCTATGACTATTACAATGGTAGCACAGCCTGACCACTCCACATCCAAATGAAGGAGAACCTCACTACCAACACATCTTCTGCAAATACTTTATCAAATGCAGCAACACCTCCAAAGAGATAGGAAATGTTCATCTCAAAGAAGCTATACTGATCCACTGTCTCAATTTGAATATCACTGCAACTGTGACTAACACCACCAACACCATCTTCCATCACCACCACCACTAACATTACATGCAAATACATCACAACAACCATGACCAACAGTTGGAGATTTGCTGCTGCTGCTTACCCAAAACCATGAGCCATTTAAATTAACGAAATCTATGTAAATACACATATCTTTGACTACCTTTGCGCCCGAAATATAAAAGGATTTTTTCTTACTTTTTTTTGTAAAACTTTCTGCATTGTTAGAAGCTTTCCTCATTTCTCTTTTCCTTCATTTTCTGCATATTTATATATATGTATATATTCTTTTGTTTAATGTCCATTTTGCCATGCTAGCATGAGTTGGATGGGCAGTTATTTGAAGCAAGGATGGCATTCCTGTCACCAACGCTTACCTGTTTTTCAAGTAATAGATTGTTTATTCCAGAAGTTGCCAAAACACAGAGCAATTGGCATTCCTTGTCAAATGTCAACAATGAATGTCAGTATGACATTCTTACACATGTGCCAATGGATATTTGTTTTTTTTAATTTTGTACTAATACTCCTCAGATAGTGTAGATTCCAATTATATTGGAACATGTTGTGAAAAATGTTTTTTTGGGAGTGGGGAGAGGAGTTTCGGAAAATTCACATGAGTTGGCTTTGTTTCCTCATAACTTTCAGAAAATTAGGTATTTTTTAATGGAGGTTTCTACAAATACTTTTCAGACTGTGTAAATTATGATTATATCAGAATCTGAGGTAAAAAGAAAAATAGTGAGCACACATACGTACTGACACATCACAATTTTTTTTCAAATTTCAAGTTTCATTTTTTTAGATGTGTGACATGTTAGTATGTATGTGTACGAGCCCACCAAATTTTTTTTTTGTTACATATTAAATTCCAATATAATCATAATCTACATACTCTGAAAGGTATTTATAGAAAAGTTTACAAAAATTACCCATTTTTCTGAAAGTTATAAGTAAAGGAAGCCCTCCTGTGTGAATTTTCCAAAACTTCACATGTCACCCTTGGAAAAAAATTTTTTTGACATATATTCCAATATGATCAGAATCTAAACTATCTGAAACTTAGTAGAAAATTTCATTAAAAAATATCCATTTTTCTGGAAGATATAACGTAACAAATCAGGGGCGAGGCACACATGTGTAGGAATGCTGTCAGTATTATCAGTGTGTGTGTGTGTGTATTTGCATGCACACACACACACACTCTTTCTCTCTCTCTCTATTTCTGTTTCTCTCTCTCTCTCTTTTTCTGTTTCTCTCTCTCTCTCTCTCTCTCTCTCTCTCTCTCTCTCATACACACACACATCCATACATTTACAATGAGCTTCCTGCAGTTTCTATCTACCAAATTCACTCAGAAGACATTAGTCAGCTGAGAGCAATTGTAGAAGACACCCAGGTACTGTGCAGTAGAAATGAACCCGAAAATATGTGGTTATAATGTGAACTTCTTAACCACATAACTATGCCTGTGCCTCACTATATGTATACATATATATGTGTGTATATGTATATATGTTGGTATGTATGTATATAATTCTTAACCACTCAACTTCTATTAACATGTGTGTGTGCATATCAATGAATGCACGCAAGAGCTAAGCTACTGTTGATAGAATATTTTGTGCTACAGTTGTCATAGAAAATGTTGAACAAACCCCTTACGAGGCAGTCATTTAAGGGCTCATGTCAAAGAACCTAATGTACCAAAAAGAAACATAATGTTGCAGTATGAAAGTGGTTATGTTTGAAATTCAGACAAGAGCTGATTCTTTATACCTGGTCAGCATAAATGCATCCATTACAAAAATGCATCATACTCAACATTCAAGTGTGCCAAGCTACAAAGCAGCAGAAACAAAGTTAACTAGTAGTTTTCTTTGCTCAAGTCCAATTCTTCTTGTGTATCTGCCAAACTTGGTCTCTGGCATAAATACATGAGGTGAGGACAAAGTTTTCATCTTAAGTGGTACCCCAACAACCCAATGTCTTATGGACTTCCCACCGTATGTATGTATGTATGTATGTATGAATGAATGAATGAATGAATTAATTAATTAATTAATTAATTAATTATCACTTTTCATTCATACATTTTATGTTTTTCTGGTTTAGATAAACACATAGTGAGACTTTTTTTTTCTTTACAGCTGGATGCATTTACTGTCACTAATCCTTGTTTTTCAGGTACTGGAGTTTTCATTTAATTTTACTTTGAAAGCACAGAGCCACTAAAGGATTTGTTAACAATGATCACCCAGGCACAATATGCACATACCACACACACACGCACACACATATATATATGTATGTATGTTTACAATGGGCTTTTTACAGTTTAAAAAGAAATGAGTAAATTCAAGAAAAATTTGGCTTCAAAATAAAATTTTTTTTTAAATTTAAAAAAAAATTTTCACTAATCTTTTTTCTTTCTTATAGCATTTTTATCTTTTATTTGTTTGAGTTATTAGACTATGGCCATGCTGGGGCACTACCTGGAAGAATATTAATCAAATAAATCAACCTCAATACTTATATTTTTAAGCTCAGAACTTATTTTATCAGTCTCTTTCACCAAATGTTAGTGGGACATAAACACACCAACATCAATCATTAAGCAGTGGTGGGGTCAAAGAAAAACACACACACACACACATACACGTATATATGACAGACTATAGTAGAAAACACTTACCTAAAGTATTATGCAGTGGGACTGAACCCAGAACCATGTGGTTGGGAAGCAAGCTTCTTGCTACACAGCCACACCTGCACTATTTTTCTTTCTATTAAATTTAAATCCAAAATGTTACCAAAAAAATATTACATTCAAAATGATATCAGCAAATCAGAAACCAAGTACAAAAACACCCATTATATATTCTTTTTATTCTTTTATTTGTTTCAGTCATTTGACTGCAGCCATGCTGGAGCACCACCTTTAGTTGAACAAATCAACCCCAGGACTTATTCTTTGTAAGCCTAGTACTTATTCTATTGGTCTCTTTTGCCAAACCACTAAGTTATGGGGGACATAAACACACCAACATCAGTTGTCAAGTGACACACAAACATATACATACATATATACACACACATATATATATATATATATATATATATATATATATATATATATACACACACACACAACGGGCTTCTTTAAGTTTCTATCTACCAAATCCACTCACAAGGCATTGGCTGGCCCGAGGCTATAGTAGAAGACACTTGCCCAAGGTGCCACGCTGTGCGACTGAATCTGGAACCATGTGGTTGATAAGCAAGCTACTTAACCACATAGCCACTCCTGTACCTATATATATATGTGTGTGTGTGTGTGTGTGTGTGCCTTTATTCAAAAAAATTTTTTTCTTCATAGAGAAGTTTTCTTTTGTAGGTTTATGTTATCCAAACAGGCACCAGTTTTGCACTGTTATCGATTGATGATTCTGGATATTATTCACATGTTTATGTACTAATATTCTTGGTTGGTTTGTTATACCATTTTAGTACTTTTCACTTCTGAAAGTCTAGCTACCTCCATGGAGACTTCATTCTCTTCGATATAGGTGAAATAATTAATAGTTTAAAGAAAACATATACATAGAATAATCAGTTTTTAATCATAGTCCAGTCAATTCATAAGTTCATACATTTTTTCGCTTACGTTATGTTTTGGCCAATTGTTATTGTCTATATTTGTACCTTTAAAGTACATTATGGTATATATATATATATATATATGAATAGACGAGATGGACACACAATTATTGGTGAGGGGAGGTATTCATTTATTTGAGATATTACGTATTTATTGTGTACTTGTTAGGGAACTTAGTGTGAAAGATAGAACTGAACTCAACATATTAAGGCCTCCTCACTTCAGTCTAAAGGACTACGAGCCAGATTCTCTGAGCAAACTTATTTGAACTTATTTACCACACCAACTCCAAACTTGGATGTATTAGTAAAGCTATTTTAGTAAGGATTATTCTGTTAAAGGGTGGAGGCGCAATGGTCCAGTGGTTAGGGCAGTGGACTCGCGGTCATAGGATCGCGGCTTTGATTCCCAGACTGGGCGTTGTGAGTGCTTATTGAGCGAAAACACCTAAAGCTCCACGAGGCTCCGGCAGGGGATGGTGGCGAACCCTGCTGTACTCTTCCACCACAGCTTTCTCTCACTCTTTCTTCCTGTTTCTGTTGTACCTGTATTTCAAAGGGCCAGCCTTGTCATGCTGAATATCCTCGAGAACTACGTTAAGGGTACACGTGTCTGTGGAGTGCTCAGCCACTTGCACATTAATTTCACGAGCAGGCTGTTCCGTTGATCGGAATCCTCGAGGTCGTAAGCGACGGAGTGCCAACAACGCAAACGCAGTTCTGTTAAAGAAAATCTTAATCTTTGGAGCAATACAGGGGAGGTAATCACTTGGCTCTGCTTTCCCCATGTTTCTCCTATTCTGCCTAATAAAGCTCTTATATTTTCTCATAAATTAACATATCTGTCTTGTTTAGATATAGATATTATACAAATAGAAAAACACGTATCCCCTTTAACAAAATGAAGGTCAACTGAAAAGTTCATAGGCTGGCCATGATACTCTCATGGCATGTGACCAAATGAGGTTTATTTTTCAACATAGACTCCCTTGCAGTCTACACATTTTTTCCATTGATGTTGCAGTGCTTGGATCCCATTGGTGAAAATACTTTCATCTTGTTGCTCAAAAAAAGTCATCAACAGCAAATATAACATCATCATCATTGCAATACTGGTTCCCAACCAGTATTGCAATGGGAACAGATGATAGACAGATGGGCCAAGTCAGGAGAATAGGGAGGGTGATCAACCAGTTCAGTGCCACAGTCACCCATAACAGTCATGGAAACAAAGGACTTGTGTGCTGGAACACTGTCCTATTGAAACAAGAGCCCTTGTGATAGTTTCCTGAGCATTTGGTCTTGATAGGCTTTTGTAACTGCCTCAATGATGTGGCCCTTTTGAAGAGAGTCAATAAACACTAAAGCTTTTGCTTCCTCAAAAACTGAGGCCATTACCTTCTCTGCTGATGAAATGACCTTGGCCTTATTTAGAGCAGGTGAGGAGTGGTGTTTCTATAGCCTGGATTGTTGGCTCAAAGTGATGAACCCAACACCCATCCTGGTTTAGGAAATGTTCGAATGAAACTAGCTGGATCTCCCTCAAAAAAACATCAAATTTTCCTGTGAGGTGATCAGCCTGGTACACTTTTGATCAGGTATCAGAAGACATAGCACCTATTGTGCACAATATTGTTAACTTTATCACAAGATATGCTAACAGCATAAGCTATTTGATTTATGGTGAATCACCTGTCATCCATCACCATGTGGTGAACGTGATTAGTGTTTTTCTTAGTGGTGGCAGTTGCAGGACATCCAGACTTTGGGGTCATCTTCAAGATTCTTCCTTCCCCACCTAAATTCAGCTGTCCACTTTGCACTGTTAATAAAGCTGAGGCATCATCACCTACTGTAGCAAGTATGTCAGCATGAATGTCCTTGGTTGACAAACCCTTTTTCTGCAGCTACTTGATAACACCATAATGCCAAATTCTTTTCATTCTCAAGAAAAGTCACAACTATTTACTCTTGAATTTGTCTTTAAGCAGTCAGATGTCAGTTTATCTGGAATGAAACAATGCAGTTATTAATAAAAAGAGTTGTAATTGATGCATGCAAGATTTCATAACTCTAACATCTCTCCTTCATAGTCAGCGTATGAACTGAACTTTTCAGCCTACCTTCATTATACTATGGCATAGAATGTCTACCAACAATAACTTTGATGTTATAATGAGATCTGACTCCACACAAGTGACAGATATTACTCCTATTTATCAAATTAACATACATTTTCCTAAAAGGGGAGTAGTCTGTATAGGGATGATGCATTACTCACAGCCACCAGGTATTCTAAAGCCAGCTTAGAACGTACCTGTGATTACAATTTATATATTACTTTCAGCAATAGTTTTATGACCAATGAATGCCTCCAAAACATTAAAATGACCATGAAATAAGAAGAAGAAGAAGGAGGAGGGGGACGGGAGGAGGAGAAGGAGAAGGAGGAGAAGAAGAAGAAGAAGAAGAAGAAGAAGAAGAAGGGAGCGAGAAGTATATTAAGCAACTCCCTAGTAACTCCAATCTCCATGAACTACAAAAGATAACCTTGATTGGTACAGCCCATATACTATGGAAAGCATTCTCCATCTAAAATGAAATAAATGTGGTGATAATTTTAGCATGCATAGCAAAACAAAAGTGCCCTTGCTACTCTTGGCCTCCGGACGATGCCCGGTACTAATACAGCTGATATAAAGTTATAATGAAAGGAAACCATAAATAATAATAATAATAATGTAGTTGTGATGTGTTATTATGCAGGTGTTGTGGAATGGACAAAGGAAGAAGTTGACAACATGGATAGAAAAACTAGGAAAGTAATGGCTATGCATGGATGCCATCATACTAGAAATACATATCAAGGCTATGCTTACCTAGGAAGGAAGGTGGAAGAGGACTGATTAGAATAGAAGATAGTATTGTGAAGGAGGTCAAGTCCTTGGATGCCTACCTGAGGAATAGTGATGAAAGAATGTTGCTGGTTGCACTGAATGAGAAGGTGATCAGTGACATTGGAGAGATCCTCCAGAAATATGAGGACTAATAGAGAAAAGAATATCAACTGTAAAGAGAAAGTCCTTCATGATGAGTTTTTCCAGCAAACATTGGATGAAGCTGATGAAGGATCCTGAAGATGGTTAAGATAGGGTTTTTTAAAGAAGGGGACAAAAGGACTGATTCTTGCTACTCAAGAAACACCACACAAACTTTACAAACCTACTCAATCAAGTGTAGTACTAATAAGACAGTAGTATTACCTTTGTGCAGACTATGAGGAAAACCATCTGAGACAGTCAGGCATATAATTAGTGGATGCTCAAAACTGGCCCTAAAGGAGGACAAAAAACAGTATGACAAATAGTAGAGCAAATACACTGGGGGTTGTGAAAGAAGTACGGGTTAAAATGTCCCAATGAGTGGTATGCACACCAACCTCTACCAGTAGTAGAGAATGATCATGTGAGACTCACATGGGATATACCAATATATACAGACAAAAAGCTGCAACATAACTGGTCAAATATCATTCCCCCACTGGAGGAGTACAAAGAATGGACCTGCATCAATGTAGCTATACCAGCAGACCAAAATATTGTTAATGCAGAGGACAAGAAAATTGGGAAGTACCATGACTTCGGATTGAATGTGAAAAGAATCCATAGAACCTCAAAAGTAAATGTGGTACCTATTGTGATCAGTGCACTTGGGATCATCTCAAAAAGAGCAAAATTCTGGCATCAAAAACTGCAAATACCAAAACTTCTTAGGAAATATTCAAATGGCAGCAAATTGGCATAGTACTGTCCATTGGTGGTATGGCCCTTTTAAAGATAGTCAATAAGTACAATGCCTTTTGCATTCCTAAAAAAACTGGGGCCATCATCTTCCCTGCAGATGAAACAACCTTGGCCTTATTTGGAAGAGGTGAGGAGTGTTTCTACTGCATGCATTGCCTCTTTGTCTCTGACTCAAAGTAATGGACCCAACATTAATCCTGGCTTAGAAAATGTTCAAGGAAACCAACTGGATCTGTCTCAAACAATGTCTGATTTTCTTGTGATGTGTTGAGGAAAGTGTTGTGTCTCTCAGCTGCAGGATGGAGTTGAGACGTGACATAAACAAAGACAAATCAGTTAAGTAAATAAAAATAATACTAATAATGATGATCTTAAATTTTGGCACAAAGCCAGCAATTTCCCAATCATAGGCAACTGACTTTTTCTGAATGGCCTTACAATTTTGAAGAATTCTTGAGATTATTTTCCCTTTTCATTGGGAGTTGGTTCCCATTGCCACCAGTGACTGAGAGCGAAGATAATTTCAATAAATTTAGAAATCCTCTTGTATGGTATTTAATATACCCTTAATCATGTTTTGTTGTTCACATACACACCACTGTCCGCTCCGAGATCATTCTTGTTTCATTTATACAAATTATCTATGCTATTAATGCATTCTACACTATTTTGTATATGTCCAGGTCTTCTGCCTGCAGCAGATGAAGTTGGACAACTGCTATACAGATGACGCCTATTGAGACAGAAACACATGTATCCGGCAGTCCTTGTCTCCAAACAATCAAACTGACTTTTCTTTAATACCATGTTGATTTGGCGAATTCTTGATTCTTAAGATTATCTATTAACTCATTGCGTCCCAATTACCACCAGCAATTGTATTACACTTCCTGGAAGCAGAGTATTTCAATGAATCAAGAAATTATCTGGTGTTCAAATGGATACCATCATGAGTTATTTCCCTTTGCCCATTTTCCTTTTTATGTACATGTATATATATATATATATATATATATATGCATATTTAAATACATACACATATGCATGTATTTATCTACCACGGTACACACAAAAACCTACATACATACATTTTAAATAGTTTGATTCGGTTTCCATGCTACTTCAAGTTTCACAGGCCCCTAACGGAACCCAATTTGTTCAGGCTTCTGGAATAACTGTAGCCTGAACATGTTGGGTTCCATTAAAAGCCTTCAAAACCTGACGTAGTATAGAAACTGGATCAAATTGTTTTAATTAATACATGTAACTCCTACTAAATGTGTTGAGCACCCTTTTCTTTCGTTTGTCCACTCATATATATATATATATATATATATATATATATATATATATATTGTCAGTAGTTCTTATATCTGGAAAAGAATCACACTCTAAAACATTAGAACAGTAATATATGTAGAAGACTGCTATGGCTGGATAAAGAGTGACCATTGGTTTTGCACCTATAAAGCACCTAGCAGTATAGACGACTCATCAGACTCAAATCCCTCTGACGCATTGCCTATACAGCTAAGTACTTTATAGGTGTGAAACCAATGGTCACTCTGACTGGCCATTACAAAATATGTGTGTGTGTGTGTGTGTGTGTGTGTGTGTGTGTGTATGTGTGTGTGTGTGTACTAGAGCTGGTTTTGAGCTTGAAAACATTTATTCAGTCCAGGATTTCAATGCTCTTCTCCACTTGGTCATATTTTAAAATTATATTTATGACTTAATAGATGATGAAAAGATAGCATTTTTGATCTATTTAAGATCTTTGAGATTACTTGGAGGAAAGTGATTAAGAATACTCAAGAATTGATGCAGTAAGAAGAAACAACACGTCAAGAGATTGAGTTGGCTTTAGAGCAGACATCTGGTCTTGTATACATGTAACTGAGTGGTCAATGTTAAAGGTACTTGAAGCTTATGCGATATTAAATTGAGTAAAGGATTAGTTTTTACTACCCAAGAATATGTCCAGTTTTGTGGGCTCCTACACACAATTTTAGTATAACTAATTGTAACTTGTGTTGATTTGATATTATGATAGAAGATTTGATATTATGGTAGAAGATACAAGATATCATGTAGTGGAATCAAATTCAAAATCATGTGATTGATTTCAAAACAAGTCTCTTAGATACATTACTTTACCTGTGCCCAATTCCACTTCCAATATTACCCCCAATAGCCAAAAAAAAAAAAGAACCCAAATAAAAAAAGAACCCAATCTGTATATTTTAGTGTGCTGCTCAATCCAGTAATGGCTGTTACTAATGAAAATGGGTGTAAATATCATATGACTTGATATATATTTATCCAACTTGTATGTTGTTGTTTAACTCCAGGGCAGTTCTGATCAAATTGATCCCTGAACAAAGGCATTTACCATCCTGTGTTTATTGTACATCTCAGACTAAATTGCCAGTTATGTCTTTCCTTGTTTTCAGAAAATATGTGAGATTTGCTGGAGATTTGCTTGCTATTTCTAGTATTTCAAACAACCACATATAGGCGTTTTTAATTGATGCAAAAGATTGGGGGGGGGGGGTTCTCCTATGTGATGGAGTAAATAATGTTTTGTGAGCTTAATTCCTGCCTGAGAACATTGTACATTTGCCTACCACAGTAGTTCTCAATGTTCTTGGCTTTGTTACATGCAAAATCATTGGAGCATTTTACATGGAAAGGCAAAAGTTACTGAAGCATTTTACATGGAAAGTTAAATAAAAATGTTCTAAGGTTAAAAATTTAGAAAAAATACAGAAACCTATTACTTACTTTATTTTCTTAATGATACTAGTGCATAAAAATTAACAATAACATATTTTTCCATACACTCAGTCATTAGTATGGGTTTTCTTATGCTTAAAACTATCATTTTGAAAATCTTCAGCACATCATTTCAGAACCACTACTCTAACATGTTAGTTTGACATAGAATATGTCTCTTTATTTATTATAGCGTACATAGTTGCCAGCTGAATTAAACTGCAACTAATAAAGCATGGTTTCATCAATTGTATATATTCTGTCACAAACTGTGAACTATATCCATTAACAAGACTTAAATAGGTACCTTGGGAGTAGTTAACACTCACCATTGATGAAAAATCTTCCAATAGAAGTCTTACAGTAGGGGGTCACTGTGTGCATTGACACCCCAGCACCATGAAAAGTATAACTAGATACATCAAAAAAATAACAGAGTTGATAAAAAAAGACAGCAAATAGGCAAACTTATTAAAGCATCAGATGGAATGTCTTGTGGTATCTGTTCCAACTCTCTACCTTCTGAGTTCAAATCTCTTCAAAGTTAACTTTGCATTTCAGCATTATCAAAACGGTAGCAATCCAGGTAAGTGAATCAACAGAACTGTTAAAAGGTAAGATAAGATGCTTTGCAGTATTTGCCATGGCTCTTGGTGTTCTAATAGCAGCACCTACAGCAGCACGGTGCCAAGCTGTATTGACCCTAAGTCAGCAGCCTTTCACTTGGACAAACATTAGGATCATGGAAAGGAGATACATACGTGCAAAGATAACAGCCAGTCATCCTAAAAAAATCTTCCCTAGGCCTGCACATACATATATAGCTGCATAATCAAGCCTGACTGATAGAAACCCCAATAATATTTTTAAAAAGGAAATTTTAAATATGAATTCATGATAACTACATTTTATTTATTGAATAAAGAAGTAAGGACTTAATAATTTCTGTATCTCTGTAGTTTAAATTATTTACACGAGGGTCAGCAGAAACTAACCAGCAGAGGCTAACCAAGAAGGAAACTCTTATGGAAAATGACCGAATGAAGTTTATTCTTCAACAAAGTCCCCCTTGCAGCCCACACACTTCTTTCATTAGTGTTGCAGTGCTTGGATCCCATTGGTAAAGAAGCTTACATTCTATTGCTCAAAGAAAAAAAGCATCAACAACAGATATGACATCATCATTCCTGCAATACTGTTTCCCAAACAAGTGTTTTTTCATGTTGAGGAACAGACGATAGTCAGATGGCTCCAAATCAGGGTAACTGGGGTAGGGGTGATCAACCAATTCAAAGCCACAGTCATTCACAACATCCATTGAAACAAAGGACTTGTGTGCTGGAGCATTGTCCTGATGAAACAAGACTCCTTTTATCAGTTTTCCTGGGTGTTTTGTCTTCATAGCTATTTGTAAATGCCTCAGCAAATTGGCATAGTACTGTCCATTGGTGGTATGGCCCTTTTAAAGACAGTCAATAAGCACAATGCCTTTTGCATCCCTAAAAAAACTGAGGCCATCATCTTCCCTGCAAATGAAGCAACCCTGGCTTTATTTGGAAGAGGTGAAAAGGAGTGTTTCTACTGTATGCATTGCCTCTTTGACTCAAAGTAATGGACCCAACGTTAATCCTGGCTTAGGAAATGTTCAAGGAAACCAACTGGATCTGCCTCAAACAATGTCTGATTTTCTTGTGATGTGATTAGCTTGATGCACTTTGATCAGGTGTCAGAGGACATGGCACCCACCAAACAGAGACATCATCATGCCAAGTTTATTGAGAGGAATATTGTCAACTCTCTCACAGGATATACTAATAGCATTGGCTATTTGATTTATGGTGAATCAACTGTCATCCATTACCATGTGGTGAACACAATCAATGTTTTTCTTAGTGGTGGTAGTTGCAGGACGTCCAGACCTTGAATCATCTTCAAAACTCTCTCTTCCCCTCCTATATTCAGCTGCCCACTTTTGCACTGTTGATAAAGCTGTAACATCACCCCCTAATGTGGCAAGCATGTTAGCATGAATGTCCTTGGGGCTCAGCCCTTTTCTGTAGATACTTAATAAGACCACAGTGCCAATTTTTTTTCATTTTCAAGAGATGTCATTACAAGCTACTTTTGAAGTCTTCTTTGAACAGTGAGATGTCAGTTTACCTCGTAAGAAACAATGCACATTATTTACATTATTTACATTTGACGGATATTTGTCCTCATTTTGTTTGTTGTTAACACAACATTTCGGCTGATATACTCTCCAGCCTTCATCAGGAGGGTATATCAGCCAAAACATTGTGTTAACAACAAACAAGATGAGGACAAATATCTGTCAAATGTAAATAATGTAAATAATGTACATAATTCCTTATCTCTTAAATATAGAACTGTAGAAACAATGCAGTTATTGATAAGAAGAGTTCAAATTAATACAAGCAAGAATTTCACAACTCTAGCATCACATCATTATAGTCAGCCTAGGAACTTTTCAATTAACCCTTGTATATATAGCTTTTTTATGACCTTCTTTGATTTTATACACAAAGTGCACACACACACACACATATATACAGTAATTCCTCGCTGTATTGTGGTTCACCTATCGCAGTTCACCTACCATGGTTTATTATTTAAGCTTACATTGAATCCTCCATGGTGTTGTTTTGCATTTATAATAAAATAAATATATACAAATTATAAAAATAATTTTAAAAAATATACAGTACAATACTGTTTCTACTTTGTAGATTTTCACCAATTGCAGGGGTTTTGGAACGCAACACCCACGACAGTCAAAGGATTACTGTATATATACTCTAACGTGTGTTATGTGTATTGTGTGTACCCACATGAAAAAGATTTTGGAACTAGCACTGGTCTACAGGGAGAAAAATAAAATACCATTTCAGTATATAGCTTCAGTTCAGAAAAATATCCAGATTAGCCATAACATAGGAATCTATGTTATATTCATGATGTTGAAGCATCTATCACCAAATAGATACTTTCTTTGGCAATAAGAAACATACGTATTCATACATATATTCACACGCATATACGAGGCCAATCTAATCATTCATCTCTCTATGTGCATTTTTGATCAAAATAATACTGCAGTGAATATAATAATCAGAGTGAATAAATATATGTATGTATACATAAATATGGAGTAATTTTTATTACTAAGTCAGAAATCATTCGATCTAGGATTAACCCCTGAAAATAATTTTGCTAAATCTCTTTTATTCATTCCGTCACTTTCTACCAAGTGATGAATGGAGTGCTGATGTGGTTTTAGAGTCATTTGACGTTTATTTCTAGCATGTTGGTACTGTTTCTTAATTATAATTATATGTCTATAATTATGTATCTATATTAATTCTATATATATACAACTATATTAATTCTTACCTATATGGTTTCTATTACATGCTGGCCACTAAGAGATCATTATTTTTATAATGATTTTATCCTTATTTATGTATATAAAGGTGCAGGCATGACTGTGTGGTAAGAAGCTTGCTTCCCAATCACATGGTTCCATGATTAGTCCCACTGCATGGTACCTTGGGCAGGGGTCTTCAACTATAACTTTGGGCTGAGCAAAGCCTTGTGAGTGAATTTGGTAGACGGAAACTGAAGAGAAGCCCGTTGTGTGCATATATATATATGTATATATATATATAAGTCAGTAAATAGTGGGGTTGTGTTAACCGCACGTGGAGAAATAATAGGAAAATGAAAAAAAGCCAGAATGCTGAACTGGAAGCATATTTTAATAAAGATTTTTTCTAACCGGTTTTCATTGCGAAGAAGCAAATTATCAAGAAGAAGGAGAATGAAAACGTTTTTTTACAAAGAAGTACAAAATGAAGAAAATAATATATAAAACAATAATATATAAAAAAATAATAAAAAAATAAATATACCCATACATTATATTGTCTTTGAGCTTTTGTAGTTCAATAGTAGTTCATGTATAAATTGGTAGGAAAAATAAGGATGCATGAGAGTTGAGAGTTTTGTTAGGTTTAAAAAAAGGGTTAAAAGTTTGTGTTAAGCAGGAAATGTGGTGTCAAAACAGGAAGTGTGTGTAAGGGGAGACAAGTGTTTTAAGTTGGAGTTATGAACTCTTTTTTTCTTTTTTTCAACAGGAAGTTTGTGTCTGTTCATAGAGAAATAAGGTCACTGAGGGGTGTGTGTGTTAAGAAATGGTTGGAATTTCTCTATGAAAAGATTCTCCTTGTTGATTCTTTCTTGTGTGGAGATTCTGTCTTTACATTGATAGAAAGGGAATATAATGAATTTAGGGTTTTTGTTTCTGGCGCAAGAGTCTATGTGGCCACTGAGTGGAATTTGGCGGTATTGAGGGAGGTTTATTTGTTCCTTATGGACAGCTACTCTTCTACGTAATGGGAGGCTCGTCTGTCCGATATAGAAGTTTTGGCAACCTGCGCAAGTAAGGACATAAATGAGGTTACCCGAGGAACAAGAGAAATTGGTTTTAATTTTAAACTTTGTTCCTCGTTTGAAGGTAAATTCAGAGCCTTCAACTAGGTAGGGGCAGGTGCCACAATTAGGGCGTGCACATTTTTTAACTGATGGGGGTGGAAGTGGTGTATGTAGTTTGGAATTGGTTAATAATGTTTTCAAAGATTTGTGTTGCCTTTTGCATTTAAGGACTTTGTGTGTATTAATGATATTGTTCATTTGGACACCTTTTCCACATCTTTTTAATGGATAACTGGAAAAGATATTTGGATGATTGTTTCATCATATGGAATGAACCCTATGAAAAACTTCTAGAATTCAAATCCATACTTAATAACATACATCCCAACATTCAATTCACTATGGAATTCAGCAAACATCATCTCCCTTTTCTTGATCTCTTAATTATAAAAACACCTAATAACCAAATCACAACCGACATCTACCACAAACCTACAGACTCACAACAATACATCCTTTTTAGCTCATGCCACCCAAAACACACCAAGATAAATATCCCCTTTAATTTAGCTAAAAGAATTTGCACCATTGTCTCTGACCCAACCACTCAATAAATACGCTTACAAGATCTCAAAAAAACACTGTTACAACGCCAATATCCCTCCACACTCATAGATCTTGGAATAAAACGTGCCAAGGAACTTGACAAAAACACACTAAAAACCAACCAACATAATAACACACCCAACCCCAAAATACTTCCATACATCTCCACCCATAACCCCAAAAACATCGAAGCATTCACCACAATTAAACAAAACCTCCCCTTACCCGAAAATGAACAATATCATTAATACACACGAAGTCCTTAAATGCAAAAGGCAACACAAATCTTTGAAAACATTATTAACCAATTCCAAATTACATACACCACTTCCACCCCCATCAGTTAAAAAATGTGCATGCCCTAATTGTGGCACCTGCCCCTACCTACTTGAAGGCTCTGAATTTACCTTCAAACGAGGAACAAAGTTTAAAATTAAAACCAATTTCTCTTGTTCCTCGGGTAACCTCATTTATGTCCTTACTTGCGCAGGTTGCCAAAACTTCTATATCGGACAGACGAGCCTCCCATTACGTAGAAGAGTAGCTGTCCATAAGGAACAAATAAACCTCCCTCAATACCGCCAAATTCCACTCAGTGGCCACATAGACTCTTGCGCCAGAAACAAAAACCCTAAATTCATTATATTCCCTTTCTATCAATGTAAAGACAGAATCTCCACACAAGAAAGAATCAACAAGGAGAATCTTTTCATAGAGAAATTCCAACCATTTCTTAACACACACACCCCTCAGTGACCTTATTTCTCTATGAACAGACACAAACTTCCTGTTGAAAAAAAGAAAAAAAGAGTTCATAACTCCAACTTAAAACACTTGTCTCCCCTTACACACACTTCCTGTTTTGACACCACATTTCCTGCTTAACACAAACTTTTAACCCTTTTTTTAAACCTAACAAAACTCTCAACTCTCATGCATCCTTATTTTTCCTACCAATTTATACATGAACTACTATTGAACTACAAAAGCTCAAAGACAATATAATGTATGGGTATATTTATTTTTTTATTATTTTTTTATATATTATTGTTTTATATATTATTTTCTTCATTTTGTACTTCTTTGTAAAAAAACGTTTTCATTCTCCTTCTTGATAATTTGCTTCTTCGCAATGAAAACCGGTTAGAAAAAATCTTTATTAAAATATGCTTCCAGTTCAGCATTCTGGCTTTTTTTCATTTTCCTATATATATATATATATATAAGAGAGACGATTATGCTTGCACGGACATGTGGCAAGAATGGATGTGGATAGCTGTGTGAAAAAGTGCCACACCCTAGCAGTTGAGGGAATCTGTGGAAGAGGTACACCCAGGAAGACCTGGGATGAGGTGGTGAAGCACAACATTCGAACTTTAGGCCTCACCGAGGCAATGGCTAGTGACCAGGACCTTTGGAAATATGCAGTACATGAGAAGACCCGGCAAACCAAGTGAGAGCATAATCTGTGGCCTCTGCCAGAAGTGTAGCCAGCTCACTTATTTGTATCTTTACTTCATTGGACACTAAACTCTGCTTGCGAAGCCCTGTTGAGGCAAGTGAATTTGAAATCGAAATCGAACCAAATTCGAGGACTGGCACCCATGCCAACCTCTCCTTCATTGGACACTAAACTCTGCTTGCGAAGACCTGTTGGGGCAAGTGAAATCGAAATGGTAATTGAACCATATTTGATGACTGGCACCTGTGCCAGTGGAGCACTAACAGCACTGTCCGAGTGTGATCATTGCCAGAGCAGCTGTCTGGCTTCCGTGCTAGTGGCACGTAAATACACCATATGAGCGTGATCGTTACTAGCGTTGCCTTACTGGCACTTGTGCCGGTGGCACATTAGAAAATCATCCAAGCGAGGTCATTGCCAGTGCTGCTGGACTGGCTCCTGTGCAGGTGGCATGTAAAAAACACCATTTTGAGCGTGGCCGTTGCCAGTACCGCATGACTGGCCCTCGTGCCGGTGGCACGTAAAAGCACCCACTACACTCTCAGAGTGGTTGACGTTAAGAAGGGCATCCAGCTGTAGAAACTCTGCCAGATCAGATTGGAGTCTGGTGCAGCCATCCGGTTCACCAGTCCTCAGTCAAATTGTCCAACCCATGCTAGCATGGAAAGCGGACATTAAACGATGATGATGATATATATGCATATATGTATATGTTTGTGCATCTGTGTATGTCCCCCCACCGTCACTTGACAACTGATGTTGGTGTGTTTACGTCCCTGTAACTTATTGGTTTGGCAAAAGGAACCAATAAAATAAGTACTAGGCTTAGAAAGAATAAGTCCTGGAGTTGAATTCTTCAACTAAAGATGGTGCTCCAGCATGGCTGCAGTCAAAAGACTGAAACAATCAAAAGAATAAAAGCATATATATATCCCGGATGGATGAAAGGCAAAGTTAACCTCTGCTGAAATGCATATATTTAATAACTAAGGAAGTGAGATACTATATAAAAGCAACATCTTTTATATATATCACCTGGAATGTTTTATGTCTGGCTTACACAATAATTTCATTCTTTTACTTGTTTCAGTCATTAGACTGTAGTCATGCTGGGGCACCACTTTAAAGAATTTTTAGTTGAACTTATTGATTTCAGTACATCAGATATTAGAAATCTGACAAAAAAATTTGTACCAAATAACTATAAAATAAAGAAGTGGATTAAAGATAAAATAAAAAGGTGGATTATAAATCATGATTATCCTCATTATCATATCATCATTACTGTTTTAACATCAATTCCTTTAAGAGGTTTAACACCAGTTGTGACTCAAATGTAACTCCTTTTGCTTGACTGATATTTCATTGATCCCAGGGAATGAGAGACAAAGTGCACTTCTGTTGGAATGCATATATTTAACTGTTTTGTTACCATATGTTTGTTTAAATACATTGCCTTTGTTTCAATGCATCAGACTGTCATTCTCTGTTTGTCAATTCTCCTATGAGACCTAACATCTTCAGAAGTAACTTCCTCTTCTGAAGCAAGTCAGTACCCAAATATTTTCCTACTCTTTCAGATTACATGTCCATATTAAAGCAGCTGCCTCTCCTCCACACATCAGCTTAGTTGCACTGCTTGATTGCATATATAGATATATAGTTTATTGCTCCAGTAGGATCAATGAAAAAATGCTGTCTCCAGTGAGAGATAAATATCATTTAATATACACAGTTTACAAAAGAGCTACTAATAGTTTCATGCTGTAGAGATACAATAATTTGGTAGATTTAAATAACTTGCCATGCATACCCAAGCAATCTTTCAGACTCAGTACATATTGTTAGATGTATTTGAAAATCCCAGAATGCTGCTTTATGAGAAAACATGAGAAAAACAATAAGGAAAAAGTAAAGAAGTTTGTTGCAAAAAGTGGAATGAGAAGGAAGGAAAAAGGGTAAGAAAACTATGATCTTCATCTCTTCATCTGTAGAAATCGTAAATAATCTAGCTTGTACCCCAATATGAAAGACATTATCACATGTAAGTCGCACAAAGAGCTCACTCACAGTTGTAACTGTTGAGATCCTGAAGCTTGCCTGCTTGATCAGGCATGTTTGACAAATGCAATTGGTTATGAAGCTAAAATTACAGCAGTGCTCCAAGACAATATAATCAAGAAGAAAAGTTATGTCAGTTATTTTAAATAGCCATTATGCAAACCAGCAGTCTTCTTCCCAACACATTGAAAAACATAAAACCACTCAGTTGGCTAGGCATGTTTAGGATCTAAAGACCAACTGTACACCACATACAATCAAGTGGAGAATTGTGGAGAAATCTACACAATATATAAATTGACCAAAGAGATGTAAGTTACGCATATGAAAGGTTACACACACTTTTTAGATTCAAGAATTTTACCACACTATTTGATTTGGGATCTAAAATTTTTAGCAAATGCAAGCATTTGGACAAATTCCTTTTGTTGAACTGGAGGATTCCATTGTCTCCAGATTGAATAGTTATCACACAAACTTTAGCTTCTTCTGTGACAGAAAAACAGAAAACATGGTAAATACAAAATCAAGTAATATCTATTACAACATCTGATTTCAGCTGAGGTATCTTGCTAAATATTCACAAGATTAGAATAGAAGTGACAGAAGATTTTGTTGACATTAAATTTTAATAGTGAATTAGTCTAATTTTCTTCAAATCAAACTTTAAGGCAAAGGAACATAAACCTGATAGCTAGATTGTCTTTTGATAGATTGTAAAAATGGTTGCTTTTGTAGTCCATCCTGATCAATGATCAAATGTATTTTAGACATGACCATCATGTCTTTTATTCAAATATCTAGCTACATTATATACTACACCTGTAACTACATTAACCAATGTAGCCTTTTCTTAAGGTAGTAGAAAATAAATTGAGAGAGATGTAGCTGTTGTTTCTAATAGGTAAAGTTATAATGGGGAGAATTTTCATTAGTTCATTAAGAATAAAGAAGGAAAAAAGTGATGGTTGCTGTGTTGTTTTTGTAATTTAACTTTAAATCAGCCTTGATCAAAGATATTCCTGCCATGAGTACCCATTCATTTTTAAATCATAGTCTAGCTAGGATTACATTGTTTAATATGTTAAGGCAGCAAGCTGGCAGAAACGTTAACACACTGGGCGAAATGCTTCGTGGTATTTCATTTGTCTTTATGTTCTGAGTTCAAATTCTGCCGAGGTCGACATTGTCTTTCATCTTTTCCGGGTCAATAAATTAAGTACCAGTTGCGTACTGGAGTCAATCCAATCGACTGGCCACCTACCCAAAAATTTCAGGCCTTGTACCTAGAGTAGAAAAGAATATGTCCCCACTATTCTTTTTTTTAAGACAGTTTGATATGATTTAAGGGAGAGGGAGTTTGATTGCTATTTATCATTGGAAAAGGCTTAGTTATGAGAAATGAAAGATGAACCATGCAAGACAGAAGATTATCATGACTTAAATATATAAAAATGAATGTCAGATAAAAATTACTGCAGAAAAGAAATTTCTTTCAAAATGTAATGGTAATGATTGTTGATTGAACCTAATTCTAAAAAATGTAGAAGCTGCTGAGAAAGCAGTAAAATGCTATTTGAACACAAGCCTCAGCTTGATCAATCTAGGCCAGGTCAGTTGAAGGAGGGTGAATGCTGTAAGACCCACTTGAATCCAGGATACAATAGCAATAATGGTGATCCCAAGTATTGAATTTGAATACAATAACAACAGTGCAATAACTTCTGATTTTAGTGAAAGGGAACATAATAGTGGAAGAGATCAAAGATCTCTTCCACCTCTCTCTTTCTCATTCTTTCTCCCTCTTAGAGCCTATTGCAGCACTGGCTAGGGATTAGAAGTCTTGAAGTACAAACTCAATCAGTTCAAACAGTGGCTTCAGATGTTGCTGGAGCATGTCCACACTACTTGTTAAGTATGTTGTAAATATTCCCGAGAAAGGTTATAACTCAAAACTAAAAATGAACACTTGTTGACATTATTGTGGGTACATTCACTCTGTTGCTGGTGCAATGAGATGTGCTTCTGCATGGTGTCTGCTCACAGATGCACTGAACCAGTTAAATTTCAATATTTTTGCCAGTGAGTGGATGTTTGAATGAAAGTTGTTAGAGACAAAAATACAAACCAGACTACAAGTGAAGAGCTTGGTTGTTTTATATTTTATCTCTAGTGTGTTGTGTATATAACCAGCACATGGATAATTTCTGTTGCTACTGCTCAAGTTGTTTTGTTTAGCTCTAGTTCAACCCTGATTGAACAGATTTATGCTGAAAGCATTCAAGCCCTAACCACCCTTTCTTACTAGGGATATTCAGATTCATAATATCTAATGCATCCTTTCCTTTTTTTAAAAACAGAAGGATATGATTTGAGAGAGATTTGGCTACTATTTCAAGCAATAATAGAGGGTTCCTCATAAATTTGAAGAGGGTTTCTCTTAGTTTGTAGTATCTATATCAATGTATGTCTACATTTGTGTGTGTGTGTGTATGCACGTGTATAGTGGAATTAGCATGATCAAATGGATTAGAAGTTTCCTTTGCAATCATGAGTCCTGGATTTTGTTTTACTGTGTACCATCTTGCATATATATCTTTTACCATTGTCTCAGGTTAACCCATATCGTATGAGTAAATCTGGATTGATGGAAATTGTGTAGAAGCCTATTGGATGGACAGTATCTGTAATTCAAAGTCTCAGCCTTCAACCTTAATGTAAAGTGTTACACTAATTCTGTCTGACAGTTATATTGTGGGGACATAAGCCTACAGAATACTCAACCACTTAAATGATAATTCAATGAGGAGGCTAATCAACCAACTGAAAACACTTTGTCAAAACCAATGGGAGATCCATTTACATATGTATCTGTCTGCATATTCTAGTAATAATTATACATATGGAGAGAGAAAGTATATTCACACACACACGCATGCATGTGTGTGTATGTATGTATAAGGATGAAGATGAACAATGATGTGTGTGTATATATATATACTAGCTTAAAAGCATCTAACCTTGAATAGGAAGATCTGCAAACAGATCTCTGACTTGTTTTGGAGAATTTATTGCAATTGCTTCCTCCAGAGTCATATCTTAATGATGATCATATTCAGCGCAAAAACAAATTGCCAAAAACAATCGCTGTAATGAAAATATAGAAATCCAAAATTTCAGGATTCCAAAATGGTATGATATGATGGGCTATGGCCTCTAGGAGTAATGTTGAAAAAGTGTGACATACTGACACACTGATGTTCACATTTATTATATTAGATATATTTAATTTTGGGGAAACTATATTTGAATTAAAGTGTATTTTATATATGTGTGTGTGTGTGTATGTGTGTATGTATATGTATATACATACACACACACACATACACACACATATATATTTATGTATTAAAGAAAGCAAAAAATAAAACAAAATGCTAGTGTTCAGTAGGTGGTTCAGTATGCTGGCCACAGGAAAGTTGTGCATCATCTCCCTCTTTCTCTCACATACCCACTCTCTCTCTCTTATTACTCTCATTGCCACCATCAATACTACTACTTTTAATAAAACATCAAATCTCCCTAAATTTCTTTCTCTCTTTCTCTCCCTCTCTTTTTCTTTCCTTCTGTCTCTGTCTGTCTGTCTGTCTCTCTCTCTCTCTGTTTGTCTTCACCACTGCCCTCACCGTCTCTATGCCTACTATTACTCACACCCCAGCACAAGGAAGTGTCATTGAATAGTGAGAGAGGGGGTCAAAGTGTGACACACTGACACACAGAAATTAGTTTCCATATTTATTATATTAGATGTATATATGTTTATATATTTGTTTTGCATGATTCTTTATGTGAAATTGTGTGCTGAAACAGATATTGTTATGCTTGGGGATGGTCATATTGAGCCATGTAAACACAAGAACTATATATTTGGTCTTAATATCAGCTTTATTATTATTATTATTTTAGTTTGTTTGTTAAAAGTTTTATCATCACATATCCGAAAGGGGTCTCAGGGAGTAGCGTCCCTGCCTTCCTGAGCTAGTTTTCCCCAACATTTCTTAAAAATCTTGGTAGCGGCCTTTGTTTTGGGACTACCCATGTCTAGAAACTGATGTTGGGGGTAAGCAAGGGCATGCTCCCTGTAGAAAATCCAACTCCAAGAAAGCCTCATGATAGCAAAGGAGAATGGGCATCAACCAGCCCAAAGGTTGGGGTGGGCTTCACCTGCCTACCTCAAAAAGGAAGGTGCAAACCCTCATCTTGGGTTGTGCAAGCATGACTTGCCTTATGATGGCCAAAGGTTTGGGGTGAAGCTTGGGGTGAGGTTGGGAAGTTGGAATGTGGGCAGTCTGCATGGAAGGGGAACTGAGGAATTGAAGAAGAGGAGGGTGAACGTGTGCTGTATGCAGGAGGCTAGGTGGAGGGGCCAGGGTGCAAGATTTGTGGGGGTCAAGGGAAGAAGGTACAAATTGTGGAGGTCGGGAAATAGCAGGGGGACTGGAGGTGTGGAAGTTTTGGTGAAGGAAGAAGTCTATGAGAAGGTGGTGGAGGTTAGGAGAAAGAGTGACAGAGTGATGACAGTAATGTTAGCATTTGAAGAAGAAGTGGTGAGAGTGATTCGTGGGTATGGTCTGCAAAGTGGAAGAGGGATCACCAAGAAAGGGTGGTTCTTTGATGAAATAGCGAATGAATGAGACTTACATAAAGTGAATGAATTGATTTTGGGCATGGGTGATTTTAATGGACTTGTTGGGAAATGGATCCAGGGCTTTGAGAGTGTGCATGGGGGAAACAGAATGGGGGAGAGAAATGTAGATGCTGTTGGATTTTTGTGATGAGAAAGAGTTGTGTGTGGCAAACACATGGTTTAGGAAAACATGAGAAAAGGAAAGTGACTTTCAGTGCAGGGTATGAGATAGAGATTGACTTTGTGTTGGTTGGCAGATAAAACAGAAAGCACCTGACAGATGAGAAGACAATACCAGGGAAGTTGCAGCACAGGTTGGTGGTTGCTGACTTGGATAAGAAGAAAACCAAAAAGTGTGTGAGAAAGGGAACGGTTGAAAGGAGAAAATTGTAGAAACTGAAAGAAGAAACAAGAGCAAGGTTTGAAGAGAGAGTTGGGGAGTTGGTAAGCACTGATGCACCGGATTTGTAGAAGTCTTTTAAAGAAGGGGTACTAAAGGCATGTAACGAAGTGTGTGGAAGGACGAAAGGTAGGAGAGATCGAGGAGATACGTGGTGGTGGAACGAGGAGGTGAGGGATGCAATAGTAAGGAAGAAGGAGGTGCATAAAGCTTTAATGTAATAATAGGACTGAGCAAATGAAAGCCAGGTATAATAACATGAAGAATCGTGCAAAGAGGCTGGATGAGAACCCAGATAGAGTGTTTAGGTTTATTAAATCAATGAAAAAAGATGGAAGAGATGTTGAGGGAGGAAGATGTGTGAGAGGGGGTGAGGGAAGGTTGAATTTTAGTGAGAAAGACTGGAGAATAGTTTGGAAGGAGAATATGGAGGGAATTATGAATGAGGAGAGTGAATGGGATCAGAGGGTGGAAGTTGTTGAAGTGGAAGGGCCAGTGGAGAGGGTTAGTTGGGAAGAAGTAGTAGAGGCAATGAAGGAAATGAAAACGGGAAAGGCAGCTGGTACACCAGAAGTAAATGTGGAAATGATAACTGCAAGTGGAGAGATAGGGATTGTTGTGATGATGGAGCTCTGCCAGGGTGTGCTAGATGGAAGAGGAATGCCAGATGATTGGGCACTAAGTGTGGTGGTACAGATTTTCAAAGGGAAGGGAGATACGATGAGCTGTGGGACATACAGGGGAGTGAAGTTATTGGAGCATGCAATGAAGATAGTGGAAAGGGTGTTGGAGAGGAGAATTCAGAAGCGGGTGGGTGTGGACAAGATGCAATTTGGTTTAATGCCAGGTAGGGGGCAATAGATTGAGTGTTCATTGTAAGGAGATTGCAAGAGGAATACTGAGATAAGGAGAAGTTGTACATGTACTTCGTTGATCTGGAGAAAGCATTTGATAGGGTTCCAAGGAAGGTGATTGAGTAGGTATTGAGGATGAGAGGTGTACTAGAGGTAATAGTGAGGGCAGTGATGAGTTTGTATGAGGGGGTAAAGACAGAAGTTAGAATTGGATCAAAGCTGTCGGAGGAGTTTGTAGTGAAAGTTGGTGTGCATCAGGGATCTGTATTGTCACCATTGTTGTTTGCAATAGTGGCTGATGTGGTGATGGAGTGTGCAAGAGAGGGATTGCTAATGGAGATGCAGTATGCAGATGACCTTGTTCTGATGAGTGAGACAATGGAGGGATTGAGGGAGAAGTTTTGGAAATGGAAGGAGGCATTTGAAAGCAAGGGTTTGAAGGTAAACCTCAGGAAGACAAAGATGATGGTGAGTGGGGTGGAAGGAGAAGTGTTAGTGAGTAAGGTGGATCCATGTAGTGTATGTGGGTAATGGCAAATGCAGTGTTGTGTACAAAATGTGAGAAATGGATTCACAGTAGATGTACAAAAATGAAGACTGGCAAGAGAGTTTATTTGTGGAAAATGTGAGAAAGGAGCTGGAGGGCTGGTGGAACCACTGGAAATGTTATGTGATGAGGTGGAAACAGTGAGAGGATTTTGTTATTTGGGGGAGAGGGTGGGTGTAAGTGGTGGGTGCGACAGCAAGAGTGAGACTTCGCTGGGTGAAGTTCAGGGAATGTGGAACGTTGTTATATGGGTCAGTTGCTTATAAGCTATATACTAGCTTAAAAGCTGTCCTATTGGGCAGCTTCTAAGCTGGTCTTTATACACAAACACGTGCGTGTACACAAGTGAGTGGACAAATGAAAATAAAAGGCACTCAACACATTTGGGAGGAGTTACTGAATCAAGCAGTTTTAACTAATAGTAATAATCCATTCTACTAAAGGCACAAGGCCTGAAATTTTGGGGAAGGGGACTAGTTAATTATATCAAACCCAGTGTTTCACTGGTACTTAATTTATCAACCTTGAAAGGATGAAAGGTTAAGTCAACCTCGGCAGTATTCGAACTTCGAACATAGCGATGGGTAAAATACCGCTAAACATTTTTCCCTGGAAAGCTAACGATTCTGCCAGCTTGGCAATAATAATAATAGTGATTGATTGATTAATAAACAGATAGATAGATAGATAGATAGATAGATAGATAGATAGATAGATAGATAGATAGATAGATAGATAGATAGATAGACAGACAAATATAGAGATAGATGTATTCTCTCTCTCTGTATATATATGTGTGTGTGTGTGTGTGTGTGTGTGTGTGTGTGTGTGTGTAAAGGATATTTTCTTTTTGTCTTTGGGTTTGACCTCTGGAAATGGAATTAGAAAAAATACCATGTCATCAGGACATAGTATTATCTGCTGTTGAGATTTCCTGCTTTAAGCTAAAGTTTATTTTAGAACACAAGTGTCCACTTGACAGCTGATGTGTGTGTATGTGTGCTCCTGTAGAATGTGTATGTATAAGCATGTGTGTGTGTGTGTGCGTGCGTGTGTGCATGTATGTGCGTGCGTGTATGTGTGTGCGTGTGTGTGTGTGTGCATGTGTTTATATGTGTGCACATATGAATATCTAAGTGTATGTATGTGTATGTTGAGTAAACACACCTTCAAACTGCTTTGTTTGCGTTAGGATGTTGATGATTGGATATCTATAAGTCAATATGTGTATGTGCATGTATGTATATGTGAGTTTGTGTACTTATAATTATGATATACCTATCATATGATGTTTGATTATGTGTTTATGTACATGTTACTAGGTGTGTGTGTGTTTGTGCGTGCTCGTGTGTGTGCGTGTGTTTGTGCGTACGCGTGTGTGCGTGTTGTTAGCGTTAGTGTTAGTTTGCATACAGTTGCATGTGTTTGTATATGTGTGTGCAAATTGTATTTGTATATGTGTGTGCAAATTGTGTATGTACATGTATATGTTGTAGCAAGTGTTGTGCTTATGTATGTGTGTATGCATGAATGTTTGTGTTGGACATTACGTAGACTCATGATGATGATCATTAGTGCATATATATACATGTGTGCATTCATATGATTGAGATTGTGTAAGATGCGTACGTACAACGTGTGTACAAGTTGTTAGCAGACATGTCAAGCTCCGAACATAGCGATGGGCGAAATACCGCTAAGCATTTTGCCGGGCGTGCATTACATTTATTTCCACTAAGACTATTTACTGTGAGACAACATGTGTTACTATTCAATTAGTAAAAATACACAGCATAGAATAACACAAAGAATGGATAAATATTTTCAAATGGTGTACGCGTGTGTGTGTGTGTGTGCATGCGCGCGCGCGTATGTTTGTGTGTGTGTGTGTGTGTGTGTGTAATAGTATTGATATGTGCACATAAATGTTTGTACATTAACACGTATATGTGTATTTATGTTTAGGTAAGAGAAAGAGAGAGAATGTGTGGTGGTATGTTCATGTGTCTGTGTCTGTGTACTGGTGTCGTGCGTTTCTGGACTATGATGAATGCATATGTACAAATGTGTGCGTGTGTGTGTGTGTGTACATACGAATGGTAAATGTCTATATTTCTGTGTTTGTCATATAAGCACATATACAACATACACACTCACACATACATAGACAAACACAACTACACATGTACGGACACAGACATACACTCACACACTCACCTACAAAGATTTTATTGTTTCTTTCGCCACTGATACTTAACTTTTTTTATGAGAAGATCAAGAGCAATAGAATCTAGGATAGAACAGAGATAGGTCAAGGAGGTTAATCATTTCTAGACTACAAAGACATGTAGATCCTGTACTCAACACAGTTTTCTGTAGTGTTGATTGGATGAGTATTAAATCTTCTACACAGAATTTTGCTGACAACTTTCACTCATATAAGGAACTGAACCAAGGTAGCCAGTCCAAATATTAATATTTACTGTATTTTCACAGCTTACGTTTGACACATGTTGTACTTGCCTGTGTGTGATTTCTTGACTTGCTAAAAGTAGAAACTAAGTTTCTCTCATTGCGCCCTATTATTTTTTTAAAAGGGAAGAACATCTTTAAAATGGTTATAAATAAATGAATATTCTCATCCTCAACTACGGGGATGGAAATATTTGTTGTATCTTCAAACAAACTCTTTTTGAGATGAATAGGGTTGATGGACCCAAGTTTTCTTCCAACCCAGTTTACTGTTGAGATTGACTCTTTTAACCTTCACCTCTTCACAGACACTTATAGATAGATAGTGGAGGTTTTTTCAGGCTGTGCCCAATTATACCAACAGAGTATCTTTAGATATAGTATTGCCTTCTCCACAAGATATGGTTTAATAAAAGCTAAAGGTGCAAGTGATCTGAAAGCACTAACCCAGAATTTCTCATTCCCCATACTTATAATGCAACACAGTTTCTCATAGCTGGTCTTTTATGGCAATATAGTTTGTCATGGTCCTAAACGAGAGATCCGAGTTAGATGGCTAAAAACTCAGCAGAAATCTAGTGCCGATGGCATCTACATTTTCTGAATTAGTAGAGTGTTTGAGTAGCATGCATTGAAACCATTGATAAGACATTTTGATCACTTGGTGGCTTATGTACAGGGTGCCACAAAATTCAGAGACTGATGAGAGAGCTTTTAAGTTAGACATTTTAAAATGTTGTATTGTAGCACACTTATGTACTGTGTACTGTCTGCAGGTTTGCTGCAATTTTTTAAAGTAAGTCAGAAAATGCCAAGACATTTAAAAAACTTAAATGTTTTTAATGCACTACAATGGTTCATGTATATGCTCCATTCTCTGATTTAAAGCAATTTTAATACTTATTATATTAGCTTGTTAGAAAATCTCTATGAGATGAAAGCAGTAACTATACTGAGAAGTAATGTTTATCACCTCTTAAATGTGGCTGTTCTGTAGGAACTGATGTTACTACCATCTTAACTCCAGGAGGACACCTCCTTCACCTGGTTATTTAATGCAATCTGCACTCGATATATATTGCAAGCAGGGGAGTGAACACCTATATATCAGGTGCAGATTTCATCGAATAACCAGCTGGAGGAGGCATCCTTCTGAGGTTAAAATGGTAGTAACCTCAGTTCCTATGGAACAGCCATATTTAAGTAGTGATAAACATCACTTATCATCATCATCATCGTTTAACGTCCGCTTTCCATGCTAGCATGGGTTGGACGACTTGACTGAGGACTGATGAAACCGGATGGCAACACCAGGCTCCAATCTAAATTTGGCAGAGTTTCTACAGCTGGATGCCCTTCCTAACGCATCCAAAACCATGCTAATAGCTGAGAGTGAAATTTAGGATTTCTCAGTTTTCTGTGAATTGATTTTGATAAAACTTTTCCCAGCTGTGGTCACTTTAACCCCTCCAGGCACCTTGACTGGGCCAATTATGTTTTCTTAATTCTATGTAATGTCCTTTCCTTTTTATTTCAGATTCTTCAGCCCATCTTGACATTTTTTTTTTTTTTCAGAAAATGAAGGGTAATGATACATATTAAGCAAACATTGAATATATATTTAACAGAAAACTATAATAATATTATAACATTTATTGACATAATGAATTATTTAGCCACAAGCGCCAAGGAAGAAACAATCCGATTGTGGGACCTCCAAGACTGTGACAGCTAGGGATTTAAGGAATACCTGGACAAACAAGCAAGGCCATTTTCATTACCTCTGGACTTCCTCATGTACTGAAAACCACCAGAAATTGCATCCTCAGGATACAAGAACCCCTGAAACTGCCTCCTCACAGGAGTTGGAGGCTTCAATGGGCCTAAAAGTACATGACATTAGACATGAGTTTGTGTTCTGTTCACTGACAAAACCAGGGTGACCTTGACAAACCTGCCAGTTGGGTAAATGGTTGGGTCTGTTTTGGAGTTGAGCACCACCAACCTTTATGATGTCAACAACAGGGTAGAGGAATCATGTTGTGGGCTGATATGATTGAAGGCAGACTTGTTGGCCCAGTCAGGGTGCCTGGAGGGGTTAAAGTGACCACAGTCACCTACTGCAATCTCCTGAAGGAGGTCTTAGATCCCTAGCTAGATGACATACTGCTGTCACTTTTAAGGAATCTCATATTCATGCATGACAATGCACTCTCTCACTCTGCTAAGACCACCCAAACATTCCTAGGGTCTTACGGCATGCAAGGTAAAAGGTTGATGGTGTGGCCACTAGCATCTCTGGATTTCAACCCTATCAAAAATCTTTGATCCATTTTTAAACAAGATGTTTATGCCGATGGACACCAATTTACATAAAAAAATGTCTTATGGGCGACCATCAAAGCTGCAGCAAAGGCAGTCCAACCAGCTACTATTAAGAAATTGACTGATTCCATGACTAATAGGGTTTTTGAAGTTATCTGTCAAAATGATGCTCATGTGGCTAAATAATTCATTATGTCAATAAAAGTTATAATATTATTATGGTTTTCTGTTAAATATATACTCAATGTGTACTTAATATGTATCATTACCCTTCATTTTTTGAAAGAAATGTCTAGATGGGCTATTTTCATTCAAAAGCTATTAGCATGGTTCACCCCAAAACTGAAGAATCTGAAATAAAAAAGAAAGGATGTTACTCAGGATGATAAAAACATAATGGTGTTGCCATAGTGTGAAAACCAACTGGGAAAAGATTTATCAAAATTGAGTCACAGAAAACCGAGAAATCCTAAATTTCACTCCTAAGCTATTAGCATGGTTCTGAGTGTGTGTGTGCATGTATGTATATGTATATATATATATATATATATATATATATATATATATATATGATGCCATGTAAAGAGCACTGGTGCTGGTTCCTCATAAAAAGCACACAGTACACTCTGTAAAGTGGTTGGTATTAAGAAGGACATCTAGGTGTAGAAACCTTGCCAAAACAGAAAATGGAACCTGGTGTGCAGCTCTTGGTCTTGCCAGCTCCTGTCAAACCATCCAACTCATGTCAGCATGGAAAACATATTATGAAAACTTCATTATTCAGTTTCAGCTAGAAATTCCCAATCATCTGACTTAGTTTTGCTATAACAGATGTGAACAGGCCATCATCAGTGTATAAACATCCACTGTCATTAGAACATTCATATTTCTGTACCATTGCATGTTCCATATGTTTTCAATACTACACTATGTGATTCAATTTTATGATCAAATGATCTTTAGATGTGCTGTGGCCTAGCATGGCAGAACCATCTGAATAACAGCTCCAATGAGTAAAAGGTTAGATTCATAGATAAAGCTACTATCTTAGGATTGCTTTATATGAGTACTAGTGAAGACTTCATCAGTAAATCCATTCATCTCTAAGCTATACGCATAGGAAAAATGGTACTTAGCACTACAATATAAGCACTACAAGATAAAGAGTTACTTATGAATTTTAAAGTGGTGCTAGTACTTACAAAGGCAATTTGTCTCAAGCCAGTGGCATTCAGTTACATCTGAAGTGGACAGGACCATTTGAAATTTAGGTAACTCAGCTTTGGATTCAATGTTTTACAAGTGACAGGATATAAACTCTATCAGTAGTCCAATACCCTATTGACTTAATTTTTGCACATTCTCAGACAGAACTAGATCACTGGATCAAATAAATTATGTATTTATTTCTTGTTGATTTTTTTTAATGACTTTGTCAGAAGAGTAAGGGAGGCACTCATGACTATTTTCAAGCTATGCGAAGCTAGTTAGAGCATTATCTTTAGATCAGACACCTAGTCAGATAGATTCTGTTAAAGGTGTCCAAAGGACAGATAGTAGTGTTAAATCAGACAACATATATAGTCTACCATCTGAAAACAGGAACAGTACACTCCAACTAGTTCCACACAGTTTCTGTCTACTAAATTTAACTCAAAGCTCTAATAAAAGACACTTGTCAAAATGCTGCATTATGAGATTGAACCCAACGGCATATAGTTGAAAAGCAAACTTTGTAAACACACAATCATGCATGCTTTTGAGTTCTTCTTTCTCTATCTCACACACACACATACACACACCTATCTACCTACCTTTCGTTCAGACTTTCACATGAAAATTTTATTCCAATTGGCAACAATATGCCAAAATCACTTCCTGCTGCAATAGAAAGTAATTACAAAATTTAATTATAGAAAATTTTTAGATAAATTTTCCTTTCCATGGAATACATAATGATAATTAATTGCCTGTTTGAGTATTGGCTTATTCCCATATTAGCACTAACCTCTTGACTACACATAAATTAAATTTTGATATTCTTCGGTGATTAAGCAAAAATTTACATTTCTCAACTGAAGGACAAATTTGTAGTCTTAATTATCAAATCTATCTTTGTATGTTTGATTTGTTGGTTGAGTTGGTTTATAGATGAGGAAACTAGGACTGATACTTCCCAAATTACAAGTTTAAAACCTAGTTCTGCTGTTGAAAACCCAACCTAGATTCAGAAAATGTCATTTATTAATTGTAATAAGTAGTCAGAAAAAGACATGTTGGTAAACAGCTGCATAAGTTGATAAAGTATCATCGAGCCACTTCACTTGTTCTACATTATATCATATTGTTCCTTCCTAATTGTCACTGTTCAATGGTCCAGACCACTTTGGTGTGGATGAAATATGCCTACAGGAGGTACAATTTCATATGAGCCAATAAAGCCTGCTAGATATAGGAACCGGAGTTCTCTCTTTTTTATTTACATTTTATTTAACTTTTTCCTTCCTGTCTACTTCACTGACAAATAAAAATGATGATGAATCCGCTAGAAATAGCAACCAAATCTGTCATATAAACTTACCTTACTATCTTAACAAAGAACATGTTAGATATAAAAAAGACATACTTACAAATGAAAATTTCTTTGAGCATAGATCCACTTGATCAGAGCTGACCAGAGCCTAAACAACAATTTTCTCAATGATATTAAGAGGCTATGGGTCACTGGGAGATATGTACCTTTGTCAGGGACACAGGTTATAGTAACACTAGTGATAAGGTAGAAACAGTTCATCCTTTCCCTGGTAGACAGGCAGTTTGCTACCAATAGTACAACCAGAACCTCTGCCACACCAATACTACCTCAGCTATCACCACAGCCACCTTGAGGTAATTACTACTACAAGTTCATTATCTTTTATTCAAAATAGTGATATCTGGAACCTCTAAAATCCAAAAGGTTTAAAAATGAAAGAAGTACTGCAACTGTAATATTTCTGAAAGAGCTCAGCACATCTTGAAAGGCATGCAGGCAGTTATGAACAAAGGCTTCAGAAAGGAGTTTATACTGAATGATACAATGTATATACAACTGCAAATGCATATGGGATTAAATAACTAAAGACACATTTGTGCATGCCATGTTCAACAGGCTGTTGTCTGCTCTTATGGAATTAACCGAAACAAGTGTAATCAAGAAATCTGAAAAGTGAAAAGGAAACAATAATAATAATGTTTTATAAAAATTGATGTAACTCTTCATGAAGGTAAATATACAATAAGAATAGTGCAATGCGATTTGGAACAGATTGTTTATTTAATGGTTTAAATAATATTTCGACAGATTATCTGTCTTCTTCAGGTTCAAAATGTAAAATAAAAACAACTGCAGAAACTCAGAAATACAAAATATAAATGAGGAAATCCTGCATTCCTATTTTGATAGAAATGACATCATCAGTTTTCAATTTTGTAAATGGTAAAAAAAGAAGGAAAGAAAAAAAAAATTTAGTTGAACAGTTTTGTGTAAATGTGATGAAATTCACCTGGAATTTCACCACATTTTCACAAAACTGTTTGACTAAATATTATTTTTTCTTTTTTCTTTCTTTTCCCTTTTATCAGTCACAAAATTGTAAACTGATGATGTCATTTCTATCAAAGTAGGAATGCAGGATTTCCTTGTTTATATTTTGAATTTCTGTGTTTCTGTAGTTGTTTTCATTTTAATTATAAATAATTTCGATTATAATTATTATTATTTTGGTTTGGCTCAGGTTTGGTGCTATTCCTGGTAGGATTTATGTGGGTAATGGTTTACTACTTGTAACCTTAGGTATCCACAAGTTTTCAGCTGTCTTTCAAGTTCTTAGAACCTTCCTGATAATCCTTGCTGTCCCTAAGAGACAAACTGTCTGTGGAAGCTCTACCAGGTATTCTATTCCAATCTCCTTCAGACATTTGTCTATACCTTTGTTTACTGCCCCCAATGCACCAATAATCATAGGCATGACCTTTACTGTTGGCATGCTCAAATTCTTCCTATTTTAAAAGATTGTATTTGCTTTGCTTTTCGATCCTGGAATCAAACAGGCATGGGGAGGTCATCATTCTTCCTTATCTATTATTATGTCTTATCTATTATTTTCTAACTTCTTGTCCATTTGAATAGGAAAGTCCTACAAAATCTTACAATTCTCTGACTCCAGTACTCTTTCAACTCAGTGATTGTACCATATGTTTCCAGTGTAAAACTTTTACAACCTGTTCATGTTACCATTTCTTGTATTCTTCCTGTGCCAACTTGGGGCATTCTGACACAATGTGTGCCACTGTCTTATTCCAAGTTCCACAGGCTCTACATTTTTCTGACACATTCTCTCCATATATATTTTTTCTCAAGCTGTTTGTTTTTATTGTTTGATCTTAGGCTGCTATAATTAGGCTCTCTGTTTCTTTTTTTAATTGCCCATTTTTTAACCAAGCCCAGGATTTTGTTCCACATATGTCTTCAGTGGCTTTCCATTATTATTATTATTATTATTATTATTATTGTTATTATTATTATTATTATTATTATTATTATTATTATTAATATTATTATATGTTGACTTTCACTTTGTATGTGTACAAGTTGACTCCAAGTCTCACCTCGAGACCTCAAGAAACAACAGGTTAGATAAAGCATATCTCCAAAGTAACATACCCAAGTAGGTGAATAGGAGTGAGCTCTATACATAAAGATATAAATGTTTATATGTGTGCGTGTCTCTTTCCCTCTTTCTGTATGTATACACATACTCATGAATATGCACACACACCTGCCTATTTACGTACTTGCCAAATTACTTACCTACATACCTACCAATGAACCTAACCACCTACCTATCTACCTACCTATCCATCTACTTATCTCTGTCTCTTTCTCTCTCTCTCTCTCTCTCTCTCTCTCTCTCTCTATATATATATATATATATATAAGGGGGTACCCAAAAGTAACCAGAAACATTCTGTGGGACAAGCCCATTGTAGTTCAGGCTTCAACCACTTGATGCAACCCTCAGGCATCAGTCTGATGACCAGTAACATTGAATGATGTTGTACTGTCACATGGTGCACCTTTGTTTTGCAGTGCTTCTCCCCTGTTTGTCGATTTTTGCCATGGCTGAAATGAAGGAACAGCATGCTCCATAAAATTCTGTTTTCTGCTGGGGAAAACAGTGGCTGAAATAGTTGTCATGCTTCAAACAGCTTACAGGGAGATTGCTCTGAACAAAACACAAGTTTACAAGTGTTTTTCATGCTTTAGGAGTGGTCACTTGTCACTTGAAGACCAACCTTGTTGAGAGCCACTGTCCCCAAACAAATGAAAGCATTACGAAAATTCATGAACTGATCTTGGAGGACTGTCGCCAAACAATTGACGAACTTGTTGATATTACTGGTATGTCCTGGAGCTCCTGCCAACGAATTTTGAGCAAGGAATGGCAAATGAAAAGAGTCTCAGCAAAATTTGTGCCTCAGAAGATCAAAAGCAGTTACAACTGAATGCGTGTCATGAACTGAAAGTTGGACGTTGATCCGGACCTTTATTCAAAGGTCATCACTGGTGACGAAAGATGGTGTTATGGCTACAACCTGGAAATGAAACAGCAATCAAGTCAATGGAACCATTCACTGTTACCACACCCCAAAAAAGCACATCAGGTGAAGTCCAATGTTAAGGTCGATACTGATTTGTTTCATCAATGTGAAAGGAATTTTAGCCTTAGCAAACAATAGTAGTTTGTGTTGTTAAGTTGTTGACTCTTGTATATGTTGACTCTTGTATATGTTGACTCTTGTATATGTTGACTCTTGTATATGTTGACTCTTGTATATGTTGACTCTTGTATATGTTGACTCTTTTTTTACAGTGGCTGCTATTTTACTTGATTAAAATTTAAATATTCTGAGTCCTCATTTAGCATTGGACAATTATAAATCACATATTATTAGAATGTTTTCTAAGTAAGGCAATTTTTTGCCAAAACATTAAAATTCATAAATATATTTATTTCAAGGTTAAAACCAAAGGTAAAAAGAAATTTTGTTTCATGATTAATCATTGCAATTAATCACTTTTTAAAGTTAATAAAGTTGAAATCATGCAATAAAGTTAAAATAAGGTTAAAAAATGAAATTTCACTAAAAAGAAAACTTTTTTGATTAGATATTGAAAAAATAATTCTTTAATAAATTTTATATATATATATTTTATATAATAATATAGATAATATATAAATATGTGCATATATCCATACATATATGTACATACCTACATCTATATGTATACATACATGCATATATGGGTACAGGACATCAAAAAAAATGTTAAACACAATGAGAAACGAAAATATAAAAACAAAAACATAGAAAATGAACATTTTTGAACAACGGAAAAACAAACAGAGAAACGCGACATGCAACATAAAGAATATACCCCTTCATCAGTTGTCCTTGTTTCATCTACTCCACGTTAATATATTTCTGCTAGTAGAGTTGTTGCATTTGACTAACACTTTAGAGCTATTTTTAACACTTCCTCTGGCTTGTCCTACTCTTCAACACTGACAATTATTTGAGACCATGTGTGGTGTCCAGTAATTTGAACATAAGCAAAAGTTTACCATGTTTGTAAAGCTTTTCTATAAGGCAAATTTCCAAACTTCAAGGTACTTTTACCAATATTAGTTATTGGTGATTGATACCAACCTTTAATACTGATTATTTGCATCTTCTTTCCAGTTCATGAAACAATCCTCTTTAAGAATAGATTTATCTATCATCCAATTGTAAGTGTATTTACTTATAGCTTTAATTCTTTGCACCTGTCATTTAGGAATTTTAAATTTACCATCAAAAGTAAGTACTTTTCCTGACTATTCTTTTTAACTATACATAAATGTACAGTATGCTAGCTGTTTCTCAATATTCCAATATATATTTTTCATGTATCATTTAAACTTGTTGCTAACTCTTATGTCAATTTTTATCTAAGGTTAATTGAATTGGATCATTTCCTTTCACTGTTGCATTGCTGGATATTTTTAAAGTTGATCTTAGAGTTCTTTTGTTATTGCCTTATTGAACTGTTGTTTTTTTTTTTCTTGTTTCAAGTAATTTTAATTTAGATTATTATGATTTCCTTATTCTTAACTCAGAAGCCAAAGCCAAAAACAAATCAGAAGACAAAAGCCCTTAAATTTACAGAAAAATTCTCAAATGAATTTGTATTAACCCACAAAAAACAGTTGCATTGCAGACTGTGCCTTGTTGATGTCAATTGCAATAAAAAGCATTTTGTTGAATATCAAAACTATCTTAAAAAGACTACTAAAATTGAACAGCTACCTATCAAATCATTTGAATTTACTGAAAATGGTAAATCTTGGGGTGCAATGATGTCCAAAGTGTGAGAAGTCTCTTTGATTCTATCAATAAGCCACTACCATCTCAATCTACATGCTTAAAATATGCTTAGTGCAAATGCAGCTGAAAATTGCAAGGGCAGCTTGGCTGATCAAAATCTTTTTTCTAATTGTTGATGAAAGTGAGATCAAAGACATAAAAATTGTTAGTTTTCAGTTAAAAATCTTCAAAAACGTTCTTAATAAAATGTTTGCCACTCAAACTACCTCTAACTGCTGCAGTAACTGCTCAGATCATCAATGATTCACTAAGAAGTATGGCAATTCCAAAAGAAAATTTACTATTGTCTGATGCTGTTCGGTATATGGTAGCTGCTGGAGAAACATTGCAAGTTATGTACCCTAGGCTCTTCCATGTAACCTGCTTTTTCCACCTACTGCACAACTGTACTCCAAAAATAAAGGCTTTCTATCCTGCACTCAATTGTTTGATTACCACTGTCAAGGCTGCTACTATAAATAAACAAACATCATCAAGAGCAATTAGAAAGAATCAGATATCCCCCCAGCCAATTGTGACCAGGTGGGGTAGCTGGTTGGATGCCTGAAATTACTATGTGAAGAATCTTGCAGAAGTTACAAAAATTGTTGAGAGTTTTGAGGACAAAAGCATTTTGATGCAGAGAGTGAAAGAAGCTGTGTGAAATCCTGAGATCAGGACTAATCTCACCCAAATCTGTTTAAACTATCTTCAGTTGAAAGAGCTGATTTTGAAAACTGAGTCAACAGTCTACACTATCTACGATGCTTATAAAAACCTCAAAGGAGAAATTCAACAAATACCCATGTTGCATCATGAATTACATTGATTTTAGATTCAATAAAAACCAAATCAATTTGATAATTCAACTAATGAACTTTAAATTTTCACTTGCAGATTATGCAGATTTTATACAATGCCAAGTGACACCAGCTGCTGTAGAACATAATTTTTTATACTGTAAAAATTCTTGCAAAAAAACAGGAATTTTTTGTCCACTATATATTTTCTCCCATAAATATATTTATATGCTATACCTTTTTTCTCTTGCACTTTCCAGGTGGACAAGCTATGTAGTCACCTCTTTAGCAAGACATTTGTTCTTCTCCTTCTATTATAGTTTCTTATTCCTCCAGTTAATAGCTTGTTCAGTTGAGGGGGTCTTATCTTGCAGGTGCTGGTGCCATGTAAACAAAAAAAGCACCCAGTATACTCTGTTAAGTGGTTGGTATTAAGAAGAGCACCAAAACAAATATAGAGCTTGGCAAAGCTCTCTGCTTTGTCTATTCTTTTCAAACCATCCAATCCATGCCAGAATAGAAAAAGGGATGTTAAATAATGATGATATACGTATTTAATAATATATATATATAAGCACACACACACACACACACACACACACACACACACACACAGAGGCATATATACATGTACACATTTGTATATTTTTTTGCTGAACTAACAAATAATTATTACTTTATTCATTTTCTGAGTTATCTTTGAGTGCTTTATTCTAAGTGGCTTGACATTTCTTTTTTAATTTGTCACCTCCTGGAAAATTTACAGTGGTCTCTTGAGTCTGAGAAAGATGGTTTTACAATGTTTTGCTAAACAACCAGTACAGATAATTTTGTTTATGAGGGTGGGCTGAGAAGTTCAAAGGCTGACTATGAAGGAGTGATGCTAAAGCTGTGAAATCTTGTATGCATTAATTTCATTTTGTCTTAATAATTGCACTGTTTCTTTGTAGGTAAACTGACATCTGACTGTTCAAAGAATACTTCAAAAGTAACTGCTAGTGACTTCTCTTGAAAATGGACAAAATTTGGCATTGTGGTGTTATCAAGTACCTGCAGAAAATGGGTTTAGCCCCCAACAACATTCATGCTGACAGGATGGCTACATTAGGGGATGATGTTTCCAGCTTTATCAACAGTGTAAAAGTGGGCAGCTGAATTTAGGAGGGGAAGGGAATTCAATGTCTGGACATCCTGCAACTACCACCACTAAGGAAAACACTGATTATGCTTGCCACATGGTGGTGGATGACAGGCAGTTGACTATAAATCAAATAGCCAATGCTATTAGCATATTCTGTGAGAGAGTTGACAATATTCTTTACAATGAACTTGGTAGGATAAAGGATTCTGCTTGGTAGGTACCATGTTTTCTGACACTTGATCAAAAGCACACCAGCCTGATCACATCATGGGATAATCTTACATTGTTTGAGCAGGTCCAGTTGTTTCTGTGAATGTTTTGTAACCTAAGATGGGTGTTGGGTTCATCAATTTGAGTCAGAGACAAAGAGACAATTCATGCAGTGGAAACACCCATGTAACACTTTGGGTAAGTGTCTTCTATTAAAGCCTTGGGCTGACCAAATAAGGCCAAGGCTGTTTCATTTGCATGGAAGGTGATGGTCTCAGGTTTTTGGGAGGCAAAAGGCATTGTGTTTATTGACTATCTTCAAAAGGGCCACATCATCAATTGACAGTATTATGCCAACCTGTTGAAGAAGTTACAAAAGGCTATGAAGACCAAACACCCAGGAAAATCGACGAAAGTGCTCTTGTTTCATCATGACAATGTTCCAGCACACAAGTCCTTGGTTTCAGTGGCTGCTGTGGTTGACAATGGCTCTGAACTGGTTGGTCCCCCACCCTTATTCTCCTGATTTGGCCCCATCTGACTATCATTTGTTCTCCAACATGAAAAAGCACTTAACTGGGAAGCAGTATCACAGTGATGATGATGTCATATCTGTTGTTGATGCTTTTTTTTCTTTGAGCAATAGAATGTAAGCTTCTTTACCAATGGGATCCAAGCACTGCAACACTGATGAAAGAAGTGTGTGGGGGCTGCAAGGGGGACTATGTTGATGAATAAACCTCATTTGGTCACAGTCTATGAGAGTATCTTAATTGGCCTATGAACTTTTCAGCCAACCGTTGTATAGTGAACAAAAGCTTATGCTACACATTAGCTCACTCCTGCTATCAAATTGACATTACCTGCACAGGTGCATGGTGTGCCATACATCAGATGTGGAAGTAATCACACAGCAATGCAAAATGAAATCTTTTGCTGAAGAACACATCATACTGCCTGGTCCAGAAACATATATGTATACATATATGTGTATGTGTATGTCTTTTGGTATGTAAATAGAAATGAGTGGGTATATGTGTACATACATACATACACACATACACACATACATACATACATACACACATACACACATACACACATACACACATACATACATACATAGGTGCTGGCATTGTTGTATGGATAAGAAGGCCAAGTGAATCAGTATCAGGCTTAAAAAGAAAAATACTGGGGTTGAGTTGTTCAATTAGACCCTTCAAAGCAGTGCCTCAGTATGGCTGCATCCAATGACTGAAACAAATAAAAGGTAAAAGAGAAAAAAAATTATATATATTTATATATGTGTGCATGTGCGTGTGTATGTTCATGTCTCCTTATCTTGACACCATGTGACAGTTAAAATGGTTGTCACTGTTACACAAGAAGTGTCATTCATTTTTGCCCCTGAGAAATTATTAACTTGATTGGAAACTGATGGGATTTGGTGACAGAAAGGGCATAACTTTGATTATTATTATTTTTTTTTTTATGTTTATTGAAACGTGGAAAGGAAGGGATAAGGGTGGGATTATGAAGGAGAAGAGAGCATGAATGGATGGAATAGAGAGACTGATAGAAATTCTGCCTCAATAAACTCGTGTAACCCATGCAAGTATGGAAAACCAGATGTTAAAATAACGAAAACACACACACACACACACATATCGTTTATTATGAAAACTTCTATCAAACGAGTAGTAGAGGTGGTGTAAGTGTGTGTGTGGTACAGTAGAGAGCCTAAGTGGAAGTCTCTGTTGAATATAGGGTACCATGATATACCATAGCAACAGCATTAGTCATAGGTGTAGCCAGACACTCTTCTATTCATTAACATAATCACTTCCCAAACACATGCACACACACACAAACACACACACATGTATATGTATGTGTGTGTTTGTATAGAGAGAGAGGTGCAGGCATGGGTGTGTTGTAAGGAGTCTGCTTCCCAACTATATGGTTCTGGGTTCAGTCCCACTGTGTAACACTTTGGGTAAGTGTCTTCTACTAAAGCCTTGGGCTGACCAAATCCTTGTGAGTGTATTTGGTAGACAGAAAGAAGGCGGCGAGGTGGCAGAAACGTTAACACGCAGGGCAAAATACTTAGCGGTATTTCATCTGCCGTTACGTTCTGAGTTCAAATTCCGCCGAGGTCGACTTTGCCTTTCATCCTTTCGAGGTCGATAAATTAAGTACCAGTTACGCACTGGGGTCAATGTGATCGACTTAATCCCTTTGTCTGTCCTTGTTTGTCCCCTCTATGTTTAGCTCCTTGTGGGCAATAAAGAAATAAGAAAGAAGCCCATTGTGTATGTGTGTGTGTGTGTGTGTATATATATATATATGCACACACACACACACACTTATTTATATACACACATACACATATATGTATATATCTTATATATATATATATACACACATACACATATGTATATATCTTATATATATATATATATATGTGTGTGTGTGTGTGTACACACACACACACACACACACATATATATAAAGGGATATGGCTAGATAGATAGATATAGATATACATGTGTATGTAGGTATGAATGTGTGTATTTATATGGGAAGCATGCGTTTTAAGTTATGTAAATGATTATGTTAATGGTTAGAAGAGTGTCTGGCTACACCCATGACTAATGCTGTTGCTATGGTAAATCATGGTACCCTATATTTATCAAAGACTTCCACTTAGGCTCTCCACTCCACCACACACACTTACACCACTGCCACCTCCACCACCACCACCACCACCACCACCACTATGACATGTCTACCAGGCATTCTCAGAATGGTTAATATTTGCAAGTCACACTTAAAATTCACCTGACACTACCCAATATTCCTCACACTCCTTTCACCAGATAGTTTTATTGTTTACTTTTTCATTCTTTTTACTGATTTTTATCATTCTTAAATGAGGCCATGCTGACCGCTGCCTCAAGAGTTTTCAACAAATTATAGAGTATGACAGCTGTTTGTACTTCAATCATATAAGAAACAACAGGTAAGTCATTTTTGGTGTAAAATGAGATAACTCCAACATGCAACTAAATGCAACAACATATTTTCGTTTGTTGCAATGATTTTCTTCTCCATCATGCTTACACACACACACACACACACACACACACACACACACACACACACACACAGAGTTTCTGTCTATCAAATATCAGTGACAAGGTCATTTTAAATTTATGACAGAAAGCACTTATTTAATATGCTGTTCAGTAGAAGTGAAACCAGGCCCACATAATTGCATTGTCTGTGTTTATTTATATATTTTTATCAGTTATTAAACAGAAACCATCCTACCTGTGAACACAAGATCTTTCCAACAGTAGTGCTAGAGACACCTATATAATAATAGCTGTTGTTGCTGTTTAGCTCCCATCCCAAATTAGCATTGATCAAGAGTATTGCATCCATAATGAACCATCTTAAATTCATAGTGTTTCCTTTTTTAAAATAGTAGGATATGATTGCAGACCAGCTGTCCATGGGAACTGCTGCTTGCCAATAATCTAGTTTTCATTGTTAAATCTATAATGGATCACTTCTGTAAATCTATTTAATGTTTTCAGCCCAAAAGACCTGAGGATGGCAAGAGATTACCTTATACACAACTTACACTTATTAATATTAACACCCTTATATAAACTTGTTAATATAAGGAACCCTCGAAATTATAGATCATTCAAGAAACTAATTTTTATTATTCTTTTTACATCATGTACATAAGAGGCAAGTGTAGTGGAGTTACAATATTTTTCGTTCGAAAATGAATTTATTTGGGCCCTGTACCTTGCCTTAAAATTGAGAGTACTGCCTATATAACCCTATACAAATTACCTTCCTCTTTAACTACGCAATATAGGGGAAATGGAGTTGTAATAATTCGAAATATCAAATTGAATAAAGTCTAAATTAGGTCTATCAGTAAGAGAGTCAAACCATAAGATAACATCCCCAGTAGAGTCCCATAGGGGAAGCTGAACCTTATCCCTGATGATGGGAATAATCTGGTCAATAATGTACTTACTCATTCTGCCCAAATTGGACTTGGTTGGGTAGATTAATCTAATCGAAGAATTTGATAGAAACTCAGGCTTATGGTCCTTCAAAAGACAATGAGGAGTTTTGGGAGCATAAGGTTGGGTTCTATCCATCAGGCCCAAACCAGAAATGATATCTAAATGAGTATTATTAATATCTTCCAAAGCATTCTTGTTTGCATGCTTATATTCAGAATTAAGCTCTTTCAAGATTAAGTCATTATAAAGGCTCAGCACTACGGAATACATATTCCCAGTCTTATCAGATAGGATGTGCAAATATGGAGATGATTTCATTAAAGAGATTTTCTCTAACAGGATTTTCTGAAAGGGGTTTGTATATCTGTAAAACTGTAACTGTTTTATCATTTTCATAACATCTTTTTCAAAGTTCATTAGAGTGGGGTTAAACAATGGATTTCTGTATGTTTTAAGGTTATAATTGTCTTTCCCATCTGGAAATTCCATTCCATTCCTATTATTATTGTCCTTTCCCTTATTTTTCAAATCAAAGAAAAAAGCACACCATCTTAGCCTGTAGATAAACTCAGTGGTTTTATGGATAAGTGATTCCATATATGCGTTCCTTGAAGGTGTGGGGATACTTTTAGTTGAAAAACCCTAACAATGCTTATTCATAATGCAGCTTATATGAAGTGCTCAAACAGCAAATGAATATGACAAGAAATAATTTTCGTTTCTTTTTATGGGAACAAAAAATGATATATAGGACTACAAAAAAAAAGTGCTCGAGTGAAATTGAGACAGAGACAAGAAATCACTGATTAGAGAACAAACATCAAATTCGGGCCAACAACTTTATACAACCCTATCCTTCTATACATTTCATCATATACAAATAATACCATGGCCTTCAACATATAAAAGAAATACATATATAAACACCGAAGGTAAAAAATGTATATATGCACATATAAAAAATACAAAATATATAGGTGATAAAATGAATTATCAAAAAATATCAATCGACTAAAAAATTGTTACCCATCAATTATATATATATATATATAGATATCATCATCATTTAACATCCGTATTCTACGCTGGCATGGGTTAGACTGTTTGACTTGAACTGGCAAGACAGAGAGCTGCACTAGGATCCAGTCTGACTTTTGTTTGGCTTCTATAGCTGGATGCCCTGCCTGATGCCAACCACTCAGGGAGTGTAGTGTGTACCTTTTATGTCACCAGCACTGGTGCTTTTACGTATCACTGTCATGGATGCTGTTAAGTGTCACTGGCATTCACTTGGCTTGATGAGTCTTCTCAAGCACAGCAAATTGCTAAAAGTCTTGGTCACGTGTCATCACCTCTGTGAAACCCCACATTTGAAGATCATGTCGCATGTCTTCCTGGGCCTACCTCTTCCTCATTTTCCTTCCACAGTTAGAGATCAACACTTCTTTATGCAGTTGTCCTTAGCTATACACATCACATGACCATACCAGAGCAGTAATCTCTCTTTCACACCACATCTGATGCCTCTTTTGCCCAATTTTTCTCTCAAGATGCTTACACTCTGTTGTACATGCACATCCAGTGGAGCATACTAGATTCATTTCTTTCAAGTTTTATATGTCCACTGCCATGCAGCATGGCTGTTCACAAATAAGCATCATCTGCCCTTCACTCTGAGGGAGAGGTCCTTTGTTGCCAACAAAGATAGAAGTTCTCTGAATTTTGCCCAGCCTATTCTTATTCTAGTAGTCACACTCTCTGAGCATCTACCTCCACTGCTGACTTGGCCACCTAAATAAAGAAAGCTATCAACTACTTCTGGCATTTTCTGTGTATTTCTAGTGTTTATTGTACCTGTGCATCTGTATTTCTAGTGTTTATTGTACCTGTGCATCTGACACACACAAAGATTATCTTCCCTGTTAACATTCTTCTGATATTGCTGAGCCTCTTATGTGTCCATAACTTGCACTGGGTACACCTTTCTACCTATACCTTTTCTACATATCAAGCAGGACCATCTATCTGAAGGAATTTGTGATTTGTCTGCTTTCCTACTAATTAAGACTTTGGTTTTTGCTAAATTAACTCTAAGGCCCTTTGATTTCAGACCTTGCTTCCACACCTGAAATTTTTTCTCCAGTTCTGGTAGTGATTCAGCTATAATAACAAGGTCATCAGCATAGAGGAGCTCCCAGGGGCATCACATCTTGAATTCCTCTGTTATTGCCTGGATGAACAAGAGGGGACTGAGGACTGATCTTTGGAGAATTCCTACTTGTACACTGAATTTATCGCTATACTCATTGCCAACCCTCACCTTACTGACAGTGTCACTGTACATGACTTGTACAGCTCTCACCAGCTACTCCTCTATCCATAGTTTCTGCAATGACTGCTAGATAAGGGAATGGAGTACCAAGTCAAAGGCTTTCTCCATGTCAACAAAAGTCAAGTACAGAGGTTGATTTTTGCTAGGTACTTCTGCAATCGTCTTACAACGAATATAGCATGAGTGATGTTTCTCCCAGGCACAAAACCAAACTGCATCTCATCTAGCTTAACTCTCTTCCTAATTAGTTGGGCTATGACCCTCTTCACAACTTTCATCATTTGATACCTCTGTAATTATTTCTGTCTATGGTGTCATCTTTGCCTTTGTAGCATGTTTTGTGGCATCGTAAAGTTTTAGATATTACATACATGCCAGCAAATATGTTTGTCAATATGATTAATTCATTTGTACATATATAAAATATAACTGTTTGAAATCATTAATACATAGAAATGTTCATTATCTATTGTTGAGTCATTATGCCTCAGAATGCAACCTTTCTACTTCTTACAATCTGTCTAATTACCATGATCAACTCATGCCAGCATGGAACATGGATGTTAAATGATGATGATGAACCCAAAACTACTTTACTCAGATCCTACTGAATTTTTTGTGTATACATCTGCATACGCACACACACACACACACACACACACACACACAATGAACTTAACTACATATAACTTGGTAGAAAACTGAATTCAAGTAGAGTTCATAGAATGATTGTGAAAAAGTACATTAACCTTAAAAATATCATTCACTGTCTGCATGTCTATAAATAGATAGAGAAAGGCATAGCTATAGTTGACCTTCAAGTTTGATCACTTTTTACTTCTTTACTTGTTTTTTTCTGACAGTACCAATTTCGAAATGGTATTCTGTATTAGATTCCTCTTCATTAAAATTAAATTATACTAATTGCTTTTTCTGAAATAAATGAGATATGCTTAAATACGAATTTCACCCTTATTCTCTCTCCAAGTCATCAATATATTTACCTCATAATTTTTTTTTTTTCCATACAAATCTTTAAAGGTTGTTTTGTAGTATTAGACTCCCTTCATTTGGAACTTTTAGGGAAGTTTAATTATACTAAATTGATTTTTAGCCCTTTAACATTCAAATTATTTTATCAAATGTTATGCTTATTTATTAATATTGTTTTGAATTCATCATGCATTATCTTGTGGCTTTGAGATTTTGATGATGCAATTGTATATTTTTAGAGTTACATTGTAGAGCAGGTGTGAGAGGTCACACCTTGCCAGTTTTAACATGAAACAGGTAAGATATTTCAGCCAGATATGGTTAGTTTAAATACTAAAGGGTTAAGAATATCATTCACTCACTGCTATAGGTGAATGGGTGTGTGTGTGTGTGTGTGTGTGTGTGTGTGTGTGTGTGTGTGTGTGTGTTATGTATCACTGCTTGACAATGGGTACTGGATTGTTTTTGTCCCCATGAAATAGCACTTTGGCAAACGATACCAACAGGAAAAGAATCTGACTTTAAAATAATCATTGGAATCAATTTGAATAACTAATCTCTTTGAGGCAGAGAACCCGGCATGATCACAGTTGTATGACTATTCCTATAAAGAATGGACTGGTCATGGCTGAACTGCCTCTGATCTCAGCTCTATTCAAATGGGTTTGATCTCAGCTAACAACAATGGTAACTACAATGACTACTCATGCTAAAAAGAGAGACTCTAGAAATAGCAGCTAAATTTCTTCCAAATCATACCCAATACATATTACAGGTAGATAATATAATGTTAGATATGCCTCTAAAAAGGGGTAAGATGATTATAGTTGGAATGCTTTTGATCATAGATCTACTTGATCTAAGCTAACCTGGGGTTAAACAACTTCAACAAGGTGTATCACCACCACCGCCACTACTGCTATTACTAACACCTCTTATATTACTTCTACCATCACCCCTAACAAACTGTATTATGAATAGCATGAGAATGGGCTTACTGTCACGTCAAGTAAATGCAATAGCAATTGTAACAAAGGAAACATAAAGCAGGATATATCTCAATATGTTACAGTGACACATTAACGCATAGCTTCCTAAAGTGCGCAATTCAACTAACAGGTGGGCGATTTGAGATTTTGGCGGGCGATATGAACATTTTGTAGGTGACAATGAATGTTTAGAAATTAAGTCTGCATTTACTGATATCTAGGCATGCCTAGAATAAGGATGTACTTTTATTGATTTGACTGCTCACATGAGACATCCCTTTGTATTAAAAATATCGATCGATTGTTTATCGATCGAATATTTTTGTCGCAGTCATTGAGACGGTTGTCAAGCATGCTAAAAATAGCAGCCAAATAGGCTGAGGCCTTAAATCACACTCCACTACAAATTTTTTTATGGTGGGGGATGAGGATAATCATATGAAGTCCTGTGTGTAGAATTCAAATTCTCAAAAATTTCCTGAAAACTCTAAAAAACAAAGGTATAAGGGGTTATATGTTGTGCGTAATTCTGTGGTTTTATATCAAAACACAAGTACCATTTTCAGCATGTTGACAAAATATGCAGACACATACAAAATGACAGCTTTGAAATCGTATTTCTTGACTGGGTGAAAATGACCAAACTTTAAACCTCTATAACTTTTTTAAAACATTTTTCTGGAAAAAGTTGAATAACTCCAGCAATTTAGCTTGGAAAGGTACATTAATGTGCCAAATTTTAAAATTTTCGATAAACTTTAATTTTTGAAATGCTGGCAGCCAAATGAACTAGATCCGCATTTGCTCCAGTAAAGACATATCATCTGACTCTGCTCTACTGGGAATACCATACTGCCTTTCTGACACCATCTGTAGAAATTTGTTTTCACATTTTCACTTTACTGATGCCTCCAGTCAAGAAAATTTGTCGACAGTACAGTAGTGATTATTTATCGTTTCGATTTATTTCTTCTCCTCAGAACTGTCAGTTACGAATGTGTCTTCTTTGCATCAAACATTGATGCAAAGTATTCTGACAAGAAGGACAAGCTGTTATCATACTTTTTGCAACTGAGCTCCTCTTTCAAAATGTAAGTACAAAGATTCAACACACTACTCCAGGAAACTAGTAAACATGATGACAGGTTGATTGCATTGCTTATTGCTAAGTCTGGGAAGTTTCACACAAATGGAGAAACATTACTTTGTCCAGTTATCGAAGAGGTTTTTGTCAACCGTTATGCACGAAAAACCCAATAACATTATGAAGAAGATCCCTCTGAGTAATAACACAATTTCTCAAAGCATCAATGAAATGGCCAACAATGTCAAACATCAGCTCATTAATATTCTCCAGCGTTCTGAAATTTCTGTACAAGTGGATGAGTCAACTGTTGTGGACAATCAATGTTTGATGATGGTATATGTTTGCTACTTCAGTGAAGACCTTCAACCTTCTGAGGAAATGCTGTTCACAGAAATTGCCGCTTGGTTCAAGAGGTGCAACTTTTTTGAACATAATATCCCACTCAGTAATATTCTTGCTGGTGTGTCTGATGGAGCCCTTTCGGTGATAGGAAGATACAGAGGTTTTTCATCTCTCCTAAAGCATGAAATTTCCCACCAAATACTAACTGTTCGTTACTTGGCACACTGGCAACATTTAGTGGCAAAAAATATGAACAGTAGGTTGGATGGTGTGCTAGTTAGTTATCAAGACTATGAACAAATTGAAGTCCAGTCCCTTGTCTGATCGAATTTTCCATCAACTCTGAGAAATGATGAGGACCAGTGGCATGTGGTGACTTCTGGGGTTGGGCATGCAATGAATTTCTCCCCCCCCCCCCAGCAATTTTTCGTAAAATAATTTTCATATTCCTACAATTTACATATGGGAGATTCTAAATATGCAATCACCCCCATATGACCTAGAATAAGCAGGGAATAAAAAATAGCTCTGTAGAGATGAGCCTGAAATAAGTGTATTGTTTGTATTTTTCTCTCTCTTCGAAACGTCAGTACTTTCCCATCCTCACTCTCCCTTAAAAAGTCTAAAAATCATAAGTGAAATGTAATGAAGATGAAATTGGATTCTGTTAATATTTTTGCATATTCGGAATCTCTGTTAAAGGTAGGAATCAAAAAAAAATTTTTCACAAAAATTCGTTTTTCAATGGGGTGTGATTCTGCATTAGGCCCTATACTTATTGGTTGAGCCGAATCAATTTGAAATTATCTAAATCATCATAGCCTTTATCATTCCAAACATTCTTTTCTAAGCAAAAAAGTAAACAAGGCCAACAGAATAATTTATTAAGTGAAACACTTCCAGTTAACCATTTTTTTCTTTTCATACAAATTAACCTGAAATTGTCTCATGAATTTCTTATTGTAGCTTCGCAAATTAGGTAAATTCAGTGTTGGTCTCCCACCGTTTATAATTAATTGTTTTCCATCGAAGTCTCTTTTCGAAAAACTATTTCTCAAAATATCGTTTATAACACACATTTCACTCATTTCGAAAAAAAGTAACACACCTGTAAGTGTCTGCGTAAATTGTAAGTGAATTTCAACAAAACGGAAAAATAAAGTTGAATTAATTTAAGATTAATTAGCTACTTCTGAAATAAGAAATATTATATAGATATATATACATACATACATACAATGGGCTTCTTTCAGTTTCCATCCACCAACTACATTCACTAGGCTTAGTATAAGGCTATAGTATAAGGTGCCACACAGTGGGACTGAACCTGGAACCATATTGTGGGGAAGCAAGCTTCTTACCACACAGCCACGTATGTGCATATATATATATATATATATATATATATATATATATATATATATATATATATATATATATATACACACACACACACACACACACACACACACACACACACGTGTGTATATATAAATGGGTGGGCTTTTATAACAGCAGTTAGCAAAAAATATGTGTATGTCTTGTTCCATTATTACTGAATGTAGAGGGAGGGGGAATTGACCAAGTCAGTTGACCAATTGGTGAAGGCTGAGAGCATATAATCTCAAAACACTTTGCTAAATGAGAGTGCCTCTCTCTATGTTATTGTTTGGCCTGCTAAAAATAGCAACTAAATTTGGCCATCAAATTACACTGTGCATGTTGAAAAGAAGAAGACATAGTGGAAAATGTAGTCCTCAATACATGATATTACCCAATGCTTTTTAAGGTAACACCTTTTCACCTATAAACACTATTTGGCAACTGATTCACTCACCTCACTTCTTGCCAGAAAATGACCGCTGACTCTCAAGCAGACAGCTTTGATCTTTTGCACAGATGAAACATTTTTCAGCTATGAAAATTTGGTTTTAACTGCTATTTCTCACAGGCTAAAAATTTAGTGGGTGGAATTAGACACTTGTCGCAGACAATGCTAATGGTATATTAACTCAGTCCTCAAACAATTGCTGTAAGATTGTTATGGTGTTAAATAACAGACTAACATATCACAGGGTGATGAGTTCAAACCTTGGTAACACAAGGATAAGGTTTTGAGTAAGAGGAAAGAAGTGAGGCTTTGATGACAACAATAAATTAAATGGAGAATTCATAGCATGCTGGTGAGCTCAATTATGATAAAACAGAAAATTTAAATGTCTAAACTTTTACCATTGAATAGAGTAAATAGAAACAGATGCTAGGGTTCAAAACATTAAACTTTCCACACCACATGGCAATCAAAGCAGATCATCATTTTCTAGTGTTCTTCAAAGACAGTTCATTGAAAGCTCTAAGTCAGGAGTCCCTGAAACTTTTTTGACCAGTGATCCCTTTATGGAATCCTTGAGCTGTCATCAAGCCCAGGTATGTAATGAATAGATAAAAATTAATAAACAAGGATATTATTATTAATGACTATAAAAATAGTAATAGTATTGAGAAAAAAAAATTTCCATAAATAATTTTCTTTGGTATCCATGTCTCATATAACCATGGATTTGCACCTGAAAAATATAGTTTTAGTGTGCATTGCTGGAACATACAGAGTTGACATAAGAGATCCACTCTAGGGTGCAGGACTGGATCAGGTGGTACATGCAGTAAGTTTTCTCTCTTCATACCATCAATATTGCTCAAGGAAGGGGTACCAGCACTTGATATCTATGTCAGGAATGGCCAAAACAAAGTTAAAGGCAATGCTGGAATGTCTCTGGAACTCCAACTCTTGATTTGTAGTTGATTAAATTAATCACAATACTTGATTGATACTTGTGATTTTTCATCAACTCTAGAAGGATAAGAGACAAAACGACTTCAGCTGGATCTTAATGAAGACTGTAAAGAACCAGCATAATACAGCAAGGCATTTTGTCTAACACAAGTAATTCTACCATCACCACCATATATTATAAATAATAAAAGTAACAATAAATGCATTATAATAATATAAATTTTTATGTTGAATTCATCAACATTATTAATGGGAGCAAGGTGTGTGATGTGCTTTAGAAGAAGTAACATCTGGTTGAAGAGTAATGAGTTTTAGTCATTTGGCACAACACTCTTCTACATTTAATGTTTCTGTGCTTCATTAAAACAGCATTTGCATTCCTAAAACCAGCTTCATTCATGTATAATTTTGGGAATGTAAGTAAAAATGATTTAACCATTAAGCTTAGAGTATTTGGTCAGAATTAGTGCCAGGTACAATGCTTGGCAGTATTTGTTCCAGCTCTTTATGTTCTTAACTCAAATCCTGTGTCATTGTTGAGTGTAAAAAATGTGAGTCCAGGTATTTATGTCAGACAGAAAAAACAGTTTGTTTATGATTTTCCAGAACAAAAGGTCTAAAAAAAATCCAATAGAAACATCACACAAATTTGTGAAACATTAGAATGTGATGGTAATCTAGAGATGAAGATCACGAGAAGATGACTCTGAATTTCAGAGTTGCAATAATTCTTCAGTCTTTTTGATCCATAGTAATTTTCTTTTATGATTATGTTGTAATTCTGTTAGTGACGTAGTAATTCAAACCCTAATCACTAGATACTCGGTTAGGTGTCATGAGTGAGCCACCACAGTTTCATGTAATTGATTTATAAATTGACCAATCAGCATGAAGTTGTGGCATGATATGGCTCACTCAAATGTTCTAAAATTTAGCACCTTTTCACCTATAAAAACTGTTTGGCACCTAACTCATCACAGAGTGCTGAGTGCAGCCAACTGATTCACATGCCTCACCTCTTGCCTGGCAGACAACCTCTGGCATTCAAGAAGATGGTTCAATCTTTTGCACATACTGATTCTGAACATTTACATAATGTCCTATAAGTAACTTCTACAGACACAGCATGGTTTTTCTCTCCTCCTTGTCAGCACTTATATTATTAATCTTTTATTGTAAATATCCAACACCAAATATCATGCCTGGTAATAAATACTGAAGTTAAATGTTTATGAATTTGCTTCAGTTATTATTCATGCAGGCAATGATTTTCCACATGTAAAGCCATCCATTGCAACTCAGGCATTTAAAATATATTACCATTAACCAGCTCAATATGAGCAATCAATCCAACCCCACAACATATTGATGACACTCAATATTTGGTGATTTCCAAAACAGGGAAAATTGCAACAATATCCAACTTACCAATCTCATGAAAATCAACTACCTAATGTAGCAATGGACATGAATCAGAACACAACCAAGTTTAAAAGGACAGATGCCAAAAGTTCATAAGTTTTACCACTGCAACCCCGATTTTTTTAAGCTATAACATTGATATGCATCTGTTAATAGGTAAGATGTATTTTTTATCCACTGACATACAGTCAAAACCAACCTTCAACCATATGATTTCAGAGTGGATTATATCCAGAACCTTCCCAAGTTCACAATAACTGATATCTAATGTTTCCATATCCTTTTCATTTGAGTGATTCCAAATAATTTGCACTTAAATATGGCAACTTCATATGGTATTATGGATATTTCCTCTTCCAATACTTCTAATGCAGATACTTATCCTCCTACCTTCATCTCTTCTATTTCCTTTAGTCTGGCAATTTTTTGTAAGATGACCAAAGACAAAATTGAGGCTCTGACAGATAGATTCATGCAATTGCCTCAATGTTCTGTGCTCAAATTCTCATGGCTAGAGGACTTTAAGAAATCATTCATTCAGTCCTTGTGGGAGACCCACAACATTTTGTTGGTTTTCATCATACAAAGGATGCTAAAAGTCCTGCAGCAAATGCACTATACCATTTTTAAATCAATGCTTTGCACTCTGATAATACACTGGCTCACTTTTTCTAAGCAAAAAGAAAATTTCTTTTTATTTTGCTTAAAAAAAAAAAGAACTGCAGAACTGTTTGCATATCTTACAGACCTATCATTGTTACATGAACTTTATCTCAGCACATATTCTGTATTCAATGCATGTCTTGGTTCTTTTTTGCACTTGTGTTGGCATGTATTTCTATGTCAATATTCTGTTTTATTATTTCATTTTTTTTTTTTTCACCAAAAAGAACTGGGAGGAACCTACTTGTAGTGATTTGAACTCTAACTGCTAGATACTTGGTTAGGCATAATGAGTGAGCCACCACAGTTACATATGATTGCTCTATAAATCGACCAATCAGCATGAAGCTGTGGCATGATATGGCGTACTCAGATATTTGAAAATTTAACACCTTTTCACCTATGAACACTGTTTGGCACCTAACTCATCGCAGAGTGTTGAAAAGGCTAACTGATCCATTCACCTCGCCTCTTGCCAGAAGATGACCTCTAACAGTCAAGCAGACAGCTTTGATCTTTTGCACAGATGAAACATTCTTCAGCTATGAAAATTTGGTTTTAACTGCTATATCGCACAGGCTAAAAATTTAGTTGGTAGAATGAGACACTTGTCTCATTCATTGTTATTAGACAATGCTATTAGTATATCAACATTGTAAATCAAAAGGTAGGGGTTTCAGTGATGAAAATGTATTGTGCAGCTTATCTCTCTTTGATGTAAGGTGGTGAGCTGGCAGAAACGTTAGCATGCTGGGCGAAATGCTTAGCGGTATTTCATCTGCCACTACGTTCTGAGTTCAAATTCCGCCGAGGTTGACTTTGCCTTTCATCTTTTCAGAGTCAATTAAATAAGTACCAGTTACGCACTGGGGTCATTGTAATCGACTTAATCTCTTTGTATGTTCTTGTTTGTCCCCTCTATGTTTAGCCCCTTGTGGGCAATAAAAAAATATATCTCTCTTTGATGTTTAGAGTTAGGGATACAATGAGTAATATTTACTGCATTTCGACTTTGAGAAAAATTACATTAACAACAATTGTAGCGTGGAAGTTGTTCTGCTGCACAGAATTTTTTCAGTGAACAGGTCGCAGTTTCAAAGTGACGAAAATATTTTGACAAATTAAATCTAAATGTTGAAGTGAATCTAACGGCTTTTGTGTGTTTCTAAATGTGCTTTAATTTTATCAATTGACCTCTGATATACACTTTTAAGGTATCATGCAGTTCCAGATGGGTGTCTGTGAACAGTATGTACATGGATAAACTTTTCCTCAAGTATGATGGCGAATCTTCTGTTACTACCAATGGTGTACAATTCATAGCCACTGATGTAGTATTCCAGAATAGAATATTTTCTTTCAAATAGTCTTTCAAGCACTGAAGAGTTGATTCACTTTTTGCTTCATTTATAAGGAAACAAAAATTCATCATTAAGGTACTTTAGGCATAGACTGTGATCCCTCACATGTCATAAGAAAATTTGAACTACCTACAGTTGATTTGTTGAGTAGGATGGTAAAACTTGCATGGCTGAAGCTCAGAAACTAAGTCTGTTTCCACATCATTGACAATCTCATCAATACATTGTTGCACTGTATATGCAGTTGGTAGCATACTTTTTAAAATGGGTCAACAGTCTTTCTTCATAAGTTTCAGTCACTTCCTTAATTGCTTTAATTGCTTTAATTATGACCAACCCACCGATATCATATGATTATCATTTCTTTACTACCTTAAGAGAGACACTGCATGATACTTTCAATCCTCATTCATACGTTTCTGTGCTTCATTAAAACTGCATTTGCATTGCTAAAACCAGCTTCATTCATGGAAAGTATTTTAAAGAAAGCCTTAAAATTTGATCAATTTCTAATTTTTACCCTGTGTGTGTAAGCAAAAGTAGAGTATTGTAACCACTTGTCTTTGTCTGTTTGTCTGTGTTTGGAAAAATACTGGAAAATGACTGAACAGATTTTCACCAAATTTAGGAGAAATACTCATTGGGTGAGTGGCTTGAAATGACGAAAATTTGACTTGATTATCTTTAAATATACATAAATACATACATAGATATGTGTGTGTGTGTGTGTGTGTGTGTGTGTGTGTACAGTGATGGATTTGAGGGTTTCATTTATTAATGAGTTGATTTCTTAATTTTACAGGAGTATAAATACTATAATGGTGATATTTTAAGAAAAAATATATATATAATTCAGTTCAATTAAATAGCATGAGTAAGCAACGCATTGTAAGCCACACTATAATTTGTGGAAAAATTCATCTGCACACAGAGCATGTATCGCCCCTTCCAATGCCTTTTGTTTTCATTTTTTTCTTTCGGTGTCTTAAGAGAATGAAGATCATTATTTTTCTTATCAGAACACTTTTGGGTTTGTCTTTTCTTTTTTGTCGGGCTTCATGGCCTCACTAATGTAAGTTTTCTCACATAGAATATGGGTATTGTTGTCTTAGTAAACAAAGGTATAAATCCAAATTTTAATACTCTTATGAATATTGTTTGCACTTATTAGAGCTGGCAGAATTGTTACCGCACCAAACGAAATGTTTAGTGACATTTCATCCGTCATTATGTTCTGAGTTCAAATTCCATCAAGTGCCTTTCATCCTTTTGGGGTTGATGAATTAAGTACTAGTTGTGCACTGGGGTTAATATAATTGACTTACTCCTTCCCTCAAAAACCAGGCCTTGTGCTTATAATAGAAAGGTTTATTAGCTACTGCCAATATGCTTGAATTTATACAATCAATGCAATTACCAGTTCACTAATACATCTTGATAACAAAAGGTGTTGATTATCCACTAGTCGTCACTAAACTAAGTTTAGTGATAACTAGTAGATACTCAACATGGTAACACAGCACAGAAAGTTACACAGCTAAAATATTCAGTGCAGCATTACTTTAATCCAGATTTTCACTGTATGATTTTGTTTTATTCTTATTCTAGTAAAAAAAAATTGCCAAGTCAGTCTGAGAAAATTATAAAATATTGTGGTTTGAATTTAAATATGCTGTTGCATTTCAACATAGAACATTTTTTCTATATTGGCCTTTCAAATCATTTAGGAATGTACTTGTAAAATTACTGGTGTCTTACCTTGTGGAAGCTCTATGCTCCATCCACTTCATAGCCTAAAACTGAAACTATGCACCATTTGACTAATAAGTAATGTTTTTTTTTCATTGTTGTTGTTTTTTAATCTTTAGTATACTCATTGCCAATATTTCATATTAAATGGTTGATACTCTATTGTTTCAGTATAAGGTACACAATTCCAATTGTTTCAGTTGACTTAATTAGATAATAGCTAATAAGGGAATCAAGCCAACAAAATAGTTGAAACAAAGAGGGGGCTTCAAAACAGTTGCTTAACTTCTGAGAAATAGAAGCCAAATCTTCTTCAAATCAAACTCTACCATCATTTAGAAAATGTGCTACTGAGTACACAGTACCTAGAAAATAAAATAGGATGATTGTGGTTGGAAAGCTTTTAATCATATTTCCTTTCAATCAAGCCTTAACTTGTTCATCATCAGCACAATTTTCAAGGTCTTTCAATTCTAAGTAAAGTTACTATTTGTTAGCAACAGTTAGCATTGTATCAAAGAGCTGAGAAGAATATTTGCTCATTACCCATTTCACTTCAAAATATCAGAGATAAGCTGTGCGACATATTGAGTTACTTTATCATCAATTATATTTTATACTTAATACTTTGAAAATGTAAAGACATTATTTTCAAATGTTTATATCTTTGGCTTTGTAGCATTTACATCTACAGAAGCATGTAAAGAGTACAAAAAAACCTAGTTGGTAAGATAGAGGAAACAAGTTAATACTATGATTTAATAATGAAGTCTAATAATTCTAGAGCTTGTCCAAAGTTATCACCCTATTATTGAAGAACAAACTCACTCACTATCTTTATTTATTTATTGTGATGGCAGCTACCCATTTAAATTACCATTTTTCTGTACTTTTAATCAAAATTTCTTGGTAAACCACATTAAATATGCTAGCCTACTTTATAAACCAGGTGAAACTTTGGTGCTTTGATTTTTTTGAATGGTACAGCAATGTTTCCAAGGAGAAGATACAACAAATCTATTGATTGCATTTTGTTTTAAGAAGATAAAATATTTACCATTGGTAGTTTAGCATTCTATGCAGTGAAAGATATGTCATTCACCCACTTAATGTCAAATAATACAAAATTTAAGATAACCAGGGGTTGTAAAAAGAAAATCATAAAAATAATGACTTCTAACAGGTAGAAAATCACAAAAATTTATCTTTTTTTCAGGGTAAGTGGGGTTGTATTTAATTTAGTTGATCCCAATAATCAAGCAAAACTTATTTTATCATACTTTTTGGTGTGACAATGAAAGAATCATTTAGGTAATGTACAAGAACAAAATTGATACTTGTTGGTGTAGGAGAAATGAAAATGTTCGCTGAGGAGGTTTCATAAGGCTAAAATACGCCTAGAGTTATTTCCCGTAAATGCCAAACGAATCAAAATAACAAGACTTTGTCTAATATCAGTTATCAGTCCATAGCTTTTCTAGTTAGCTACTTCCTGCATTTAACATGTCAACAACTAGTGCTTTTTAAGAGTAATTCATTGTCTAAACAATATATGTGTTTCGTGTACTAAGCTTTCTTTTAAGTGTGTGCTTCATTTTGTTTACTGTTTAACAGGTTAGAAAGAAAACAAACAAATTACAAATTAAAGATTGAAAATAGTAGCAGAAAAAAACAGGGGAATGAAGTAAACGTGCTTGAGAGGTTTAAACTAGTGATTAATTTCGTGGCTCTTATTGTTGTATCTGAAGGGTTTGTTCTAAGATTGGCCATTTCGCTTCACCCTCTTGGAAATAAGAGCGTGCAAGCTTGCTAGCTGTCACCACTAACTCTAATAACCGACGGCAAGCAAAGTTTATCGATTTCCAGTCTGCTATAAACATCTCCCTTCTCGTTCTTGCTCTCCTTCTACCTTCCTTCTATTCACTCACACCGCATTTCTCTCCTCTTTTATTTTATTTTTTCCCTCACTCTTCCACTCATTCACATATGTTTGTATGCATGTTTGTTTGTGTGAAAGTGCTATTTAATGTATGCAGTTTTGAAATATACACGTGTATATAAACAAGCACAGATACATTCTTTTATTCATACGAACGTAACTGAGATGAAATATGTAACAAATAAAAGTGACATGTATATAAAGGTTTGTAAACCAGTTCATTTGCAATACACACATATATATATGGGGGGGGGTGTTATAAACTTGTATATACACAAAACCGTGCATTCATTCATTCATATATTCACTCACTCATGTACCATTCGTGGATTGTCTGAAAGAAAGAGAGAGGGAAGAGAGACAAGTGCGTCTTGCTGCTGCTACTGCATCACTTTTGTTAGACACGGAAAGACATGGCGACTGGCAAGACAAACAAAATACTGCCAGTTGGTTCAGACAGCCATTCGACTACTGTTGTCGACATGGACCTCTGCCCAATCTGTCTAGACGAATTCAGAGACCCCCGTGTATTACCTTGCCAGCATTCATTTTGTATGCAGTGCCTACAAAACCACGTTGACAGTCACAAAAGTGACATCTTCCGCAAGGGAGTATTTCACTGCCCCTCATGCAGGGCTCTCACTTACCCTACTTACAAATTTAAACCGGTTTCAGGTAACTATCTCGAATATTTTCCTTATATTTTATTAATTAGTTACATATGTGTTGCTCTTTTCTGTATATTTGTTCTCATCTTGTTTCCTTGGATTCTACTATTTTACATCAATACGTGTGTGTCAAGTTTCGATTTCTGGTTGAAGATATTTTATTGCCGATATTCTTTGTAAACAGCAAACACACCACAAGTCCTTTGAGGCTTGTTGCATTCGTTATTTCGTTTATTTATTATTTTCTTTGTATGTGTGTATGAGAGAGAGAGAGAGTTATTCTACTTTATTTCCTACCTTCGGAGGGAGTAAGCTTTCGATGAGCGACACATTAGGTTCCAATTCTTGGTTGGACAGATTCCAACTTTTTCAAGTCAGTTGTACCTTTTAGTTGTACCTGTATGAATATTAGTCAATCTCGATTCAACCGTTCTTTAAATCTAAAGCAGTCTCATTTGTAACGACAGCGGTATCCCTTGTAATTTTCTCTTAGTGTTGGAATCATCATTTCTGCTTTGATTCAACTTCTTTTCCTTTCTGATCAGATTTTTTAATCATTCGCACTTTTCTTCTTCCTCTATTGACCTTGAACGAAAGAGAAAGGAGGAGGTCCTACACAAAGAAGTAGTTTATTTGTTTCATTCATTGGAGTGGTGGTGTTGATGCCTTTTCTTAGAATATTAATGACGCAATTTTTTACCCAATACTTGGAACCAGTCCGCGCACCCGGTTTACCGGATGCTTCTACCTTAATGCCCATAGTCTTCTGCAAACACTCACAAACACCTATCTTATCAATCAATCAGTCTAGCTGTGTGTGTGTGTGCTCGGATACTTATGCACGCGTTATTATACGGTTTTCTACTGTTAGGAGTTGGAGTTTTGGAAAAGCTGTAGGGAAAGGGTACTTTTCCTTCGTTTATGTGTGTGTATGTTCCTGTGTTTAATACAACGGATGCTGAAAAACATTTTTTTAGAAATTTCCATTGTTTACATTTTTGCCCCTCCGTACCTCTTTATTATCTCATAAGGTGTGTGCCTTCGAAAGATAGCTATTCCAAAACAACCTCGTTGCTTTCGAAACACAGTAACACAGAAAGGGATGAAATGAGATTGTGTGATGTTCGTGCCTTTCTTGTGTTAATGTAGTAGTAACGTGATGGAAGTTGAAAAACGATACAACCGCTAATTCGTTTCCCCGGTTATTTTTTTATAATTACTATCTATTAATCGTATGTGTAAGATTATTAACATACCACGTCCCCTAATCATCCTTAACCATAAATTTGAGTTAAAACGAATTAGTGTGTTTTATAATTATCATTTTGTATTTTTGTGACTGTTTTATCATTTAATTAAAAGATTTTTTCTTTAATTCGTTATTTATTAAACAATTTAAAATACACATCTCACTACTATATCGTTTGTTGTGGTTCTTTAAGTCAGTGAAGATAGGTAACTATCAACAGGATCTAAGACTAAAATAATTCAGCGGGTTTGTGTGTATTGTGTTATGTCTTCATTTGCACACGCTTGTGTGTGTTATTTTTATATGGATGTTTGATTATGTATAAATGTGTCTATGTGTATAGCTATCTATATGCTGTTTAATCCAGATCACTCCTGATCGGTCAAAGACGTTCTAATCGTGAACGCACGGATTAAATTATCTAATGAGTCCTTTTAAAAAGTCCGTCTGGTATTTGAAAAATACTGGCATGTGTGTGTTTTATATGGATGTGGGTATATTTACATCAGTGTTTCTTAACCATTTCTCTGCATTTCCCTCTCTTTACTAGCACATCACACTGCTTTCTCCACTACAGATGACAATTTTGTACACAAAACATATTACATAGCATTAACAGCCGTATATTAAACATTAGCATCCTTTAAATCACTGTCAATGAAAATGTAGTAAAACTTGTGAATAATGATAAAGAATGTTTCGACATAAAAACAGTTTTGCCACTGGGTTCCCTAAATTCTTCACTCTACCGGTATCCTGAAATTAAACTCGGTTAAGAATCAGTGATCTAGATGTATGCGTAGGTATATAAATGTAATCGTTAGCATATACACAATACGTGTGTATGTAGATAAATACTCAGATACATACACACACGTTTCGTGTAACCCTATATCAGCTCTTGAGCAGAACTGCGATCAATAAGTATTCTGTTTGTATCTCGCCTTTTCAGACTCTGTCTGTCTCTGTGTGTGTGTGTGTGTGTGTGTAAAGACGTTGGTGTGATTTGAAAGATGTTTGCTGCTGTTTTCAAGTGGAACGAGCACATAGGGGCTCCATCATTAGCTTGTGTATGTCATCTTTTGTTAATGTCATCCCTGATCAAGCAGACTTATGATCAAAGATCCCATCGTAACCATCTCACTTTTACATTATCTAATGTAGCCGGTTTTTAATTTTTTTTTTTTAAGACTATTGGAGTGGGAGGAAGATTTTTTTTGTCTGCTGTTAAAGACCGAACAAAGAAAGTACTGGGTCGAATCATATAACTATAATGTGTCCAAGATGTGAATGGAATAATAAAAGAGGACCGCGTCTAAAATCCCATTGTCCTATGTGTGCGTTTCTACTTACGTATTATGTATATGCTAATAATTACATTTAAACTTATGTTATATTTGTTATTGTTGTTTAACCTCTAGGTTGGACCTGTACAGGCCGACCTATGATCAACTCAGCTTTTTTCCGCTGTTTTTCTTTACTAAATTATCCGAAGTGTCCTTTGACTTTTAAGACGGTAGGATGTGGTTTAACAGAAAGGTGGGTGGTTTTACTGGGAAGTCGAGCGATCATTTACATAAATGCTCTCTCGTTACATTCGCTTCTGGCGAGAACAGAATAACAAAAAAGCGAAATTACATACAAATACAGAATGCAATCACATGAAGGGAAGAAAATGTTTCTTCCAAACATTTATAATGTAACATATACAAAATTATGCATTTTAGTCCTCTTTATTGTAATCATCTATATCATTTAATTTCTTTTACACGACCAGCGTCAACACATCCAGCGAACTAACTTCAACGTGGTTGTTGAACTTAAAACAAATAGTAGCTGCCTGTTTTTTGTTTTTAATTTTTTTTTTTAGGGACACATTATTAACCCCTCCCACTGTCAGCTGACTCGAAGACAGTACTCAGCTATATCAGCTGATCCCTAAAGATGTAACAACGCGAGATTTGAATAGAGAGCAGAAGGTGCACACAAGTGACTAACATATTCTTTTCTATTCTATGCACAAAACCCGAAATTTTTGGGGAGGGGCTCAGTCGATTAGATCGACCTCAATACGCAACTGGTACTTAATTTATCAATCCCGAAAGGATGAAAGACAAAGTCGACCTTGGTGGAATTTGAACTCAGAACGTAAAGACACGAAATCCCGCTAAACATTTTGCCCGGCGTGCTAACGTTTCTGCTAGCGGCATCCCAGTATAAAAATGGAATTATAATTTGGAAGACAGAGAATCCATATCAAACAGACCTATGATCAAAGGCATTTCAACTGTGACCCTCTTGTTTTTAAGAAGTATCTATAACTATATTATCTTTAGGGTGTGATTTCAGAGAGATTTGGCTACTATTCTTAGCAGGGCGATCAATTGAAGAGAAGCTCTGAAAAACACGTGATATGATCTGATCCTGGATATACTATGTATGAAAAACAAGCGAAACAAACAAAAGACTTGTTTGTCACGGCTTGAATAATCTTGGTCAAAGTTGTCCTGGGCTAAACAACAATTACACCTAACCTCATTCTCTGTACATACACCTATTGGTAGTAACCAATCAGCCAAGAAAGATGTTTGGGTAATCTTATTTTTTTGCGTACAATGAAAATAGTATCACGCCTTTTCGACTTACCTCATAGGTTTCTGAAATTTTGCAAAGATATATTTTCACATTCATCTTACCATTTAAAAAAAAAAATCTTTGATGGTGTAGTTTAAATTCACTCTATCTGGGGGGATGGTCATGACTCGAGCACCTTTAATTTAGGGCAACAAGAATTTTAAGAAAAAGAAGATATGTGGATCTTTAAAAAAATCGTTTTCAAATAAAGCATTTTACTTTACCCTATATACAATTGATTTAAAGCTTTGCTTCCCAAGCATATGGTTCCAGGTTCAGTCCAACTGCATGGTACCTTGGGCAAGTGTCTTCCATTATAGCCTTGAGCCAACCAAAGCCTTGTGAGTGGATTTGGTAGACGGAAACTGAAAGAAGCTTGTATATGTATACATTCATGTATGTGTGTTTTTGTGTTTGTTTATGTCCCTGTTACTTAGTGGTTCGACAAAAGAGACTGATAGAATAAGTACTGGGCTGGGGTTGATTTCTTCATCTAAAACCCTTTAAGGCGGTGCTCCAGCATGGTTGCAGTCAAATGACTGAAACAAGTAAAAGAATCTATGTATGTATATATATATATATATATATATATATATATATATATATATAATAAGGGTGACTTGTTAACAATTTTTCAGCCAAAAGGCAAAAAATATATGTCACTAAAGCGATTGAATGCACTATTCAGCATCAATATTGCTAGAAATAAGAGTCAAAACAACTCAGCCACAATAACGCACAGTCTTATTTACTGACAGGGGAGGCAAACGCCTTAAGTACTGGTGCAGGTTTGGCTGTGGTAAGAAGTGTGCTTCCTAATCACATGATTCACTCCTACTGGGGTTGATTAGTTCAATTAAAATCCCTCAAGATGGTACCTCAGCATGGCCTCAATCTAATGACTGAAACAAGTAAAAGTTATAGCTATGTGGTAGGAAACTTGCTTCCCAACCACATGGTTCCAGGTTCAGTCCCATTGCATGGAGTCTTGGGCAAGTGTATTCTGCTATAGCCTTGGGCTGACCAAAGTTTGTGTATCTTTGTGTTTGTCCCCCACCACTGCTTGACAACCAGGGTGGGCATGTTTATATCCCCATAACTTAGTGGTTCAGCAAAAGAGACCAATCGAATAAGTACCAGTCCCATCCAAGTGTGATGGATATTTATATTTCACCATTTTTGTGGCTTATCAACATCATGTACATGAACTGAGCTAGGGATGAACTGAATTGCCAATCTGTGACAAAGCATGGAAAGCAGATGTTTGATGATCATGGTGTAAGAACCCACAATGAATCATATGTAAGATTTATATTTTTAAAAAATCATTTGCATATAAGCAGATAAATGATCATACACATACATCTCTTTACGCTTCAACAACTGAAACTATGGAACAAAATCTATAACATAATCAAATTTTCAATCCTTATTTTTCAAATAAGGAATAAATTTTTTGTCTCCCTGGTCCTCACAAGTTGAAACCACTGAACTATGGATTACTGTTTATGAGAGATGTAAGCAGATGTCAATGTTAACTCAAATAGTGTCAATGTGAAGATACATGGAGACAAACATTCACACACACACAGATTTACACATATGAGCTTTTGTAGTTTCCATCTTCTGAATTTCATTCATAAAGAATCAGTTAGCCTCTGAGGTAGTTTGGAAGCCTAGGTGTTACGTAGGTTCTAACCTGAAACCACGTAGTTGTGAAGTGAATTTCATAACCTTATAGCAAAGTTATGAGGTTATACATACATACATATGTATACACGCACATATACAAGGGGATGCTGAAAAGTTCTTCACTTTGGGTGAAAGAAAATACGGGAGGATCAATTAACTGTGATTTTTATTCAACATATTCCCCTCTCAGATTCACACACTCATTGCAGTGATCCTTCAGTTTTTTTTTCAACCTATAAAAGAACTCAGAAAATTGGGCCTCCAACCTGGCATTTTGCAGTACTGTTAAAGCCAGGAATTTTTCAGCACCCCCTTGTGTGTGTGTGTGTATATATATATATATATATATATATATATATACATACACACCACACATACATACACACACTCACACGTGTACATGTGTGACTATATACTCACATGAAATATAATGGCTCTTAATGACACTTAAAAAAGCCAAAATATTTTTGACTTCAGGACAATTTTATACAAGGTCTGATCAATAAATATCCGGACTGTTGCCATAGTAACGAAGCTAAAGCACATAGATTAAAGCTGCTTGGCACAGATTAACCTTGAACACTGTTGTGCATGTGCACTAAGTTTTAACGTTCTAGCTCACTTCTGCTGTTTACAGCAGTGCTTGGAAGGAAGGTGTGTAGCATGTAATCGTTGCATTGACTATGACAGAGAAAGTTGTTATGGTGATACCTGCTCAGAGGTCTACGCAAAGTTACAGAAAGTGTATGAGTCAGACGCAAGTTTATGAGTGATTCAGGTGTTTTCAAGATGGCCAAAAATTGTTGATATTGATGAATGTTCTGGGAGACTCACAACTGAGAGAAACATCACAGATGTGCATGTAGCCGTGAGGGGAAATTGTTGAATCACTATCCGTGAGTTATCAGAGGATGTGCAGATTAGTTACAGTTCAATTCAGTCCATTATCACTGAAGATTTGGATATAAGACATTTGTCTGCCAAGTTTGTGCCAAAACTGCTTTCAGCTGACCAAAAAGACACTCGGGTTTCAGTTGCACAGATTGTATTCAGAACAATGAAAACTTTGCATAGGCCTCTGAACAGGTATCTCCAAGCTTTTGGCAAAATTTGAGGCAGATTCTCTGCTCAACTTTCTCTGTCATGGTCAATGTGACAATCACACACTACACACCTTCCTTCCAAGCACTGTTGTAAACAGCAGAAATGAGTTAGAACATTAAAACTTAGTGTGCATGCACAGCAGAGTTCAAGGTCAATCTGTGCCAAGTGGCTTTACTCTCTGTGCTTTAGCTTCATTACTATAGCAACAGTCTGGATGCTTATTGATCAGACCACATATTTTATGGATTATAGAGCTAAGCTCATAGTATTTCCAAAACTGCTAGGAATAGCAGTAGAAACTTTGTACAATATATTTTTATGAACCTCTAAGAATACAGGATTATCATGAATGCTTCTGCTCATAGATCTGCATGATCAGAGCTGAGTAACATGAGTTAACAGGGGAGTAAACCTCTATGTGGCTGCTTGATCAGCCAGAAGCAACCAAATCTTACTCATGTTGCATTCCTGTTATCCCAAAATAGTGTTTTACTGAATATCTTCTTCAAGCAGGCTGCAATTGAAATGTGTCTCACAATGCTCACCAAGAATCTCTGCTTTGGAGCTCCTCAGTTTCATGTGTGTCTCAGCTGATAGTATAGTTGAGTAGCCTTTGTCATTTATTAGGGTGCAGAAATTTCATAATAATGGCCTGTTCTTCGGTACAAAAGCAGTGGCCAGTAAAGAATATTTTATATTGAACAATAACAATAGAGATGACTGGAATGTGTTCATAAATCTCTTTTTTGCTCACACCATGTGATGTTTTGAGCCCTTGTGAGAAAGAAGCCTGATGATTTTGAAGTTCCTTCTTCATAGCCCAGGTTTCAGCCCCATAGAGACAAAAACTCTCTATACATGCTCTGAAGACTGCTTGCAGTCTAAAATAAAAGATGGAATAGCCATGCTGAAATACCTTTCACCAAAGGGCTGTTCACTAAGAGCTGACCTGGGGCAAAATGCTAACACGTTATGTTCAGGAATTGTGAGATGACAGAAGTTGAAATTGTTACTTGCATTTGAGATCTGTCTCAACCTATTACAAGTATTTATCCAAGTAAAGTCTCTTCTACTATTGGAACAAGAGCTGAAATTTTCAGGCTAGGAGGCCAGTTGATTATATTAATCCTAATATTTGACTGGTACTTATCTCATCAACCCCAAAAGGATGAAATGAAAAGTCAACCTTGGTGGAATTTGTATTCAGAATGTAAAGACGGATGAATTGCTGCTAAGCATTTTTCCCAACATGCTGATGATTCTGCTGAAAGTATTGATTTAAGTGAGGAGAGTGCCAGACTTAACAGTCTGAAACAAAATTTTTTAAATATACAGGAGACTGTCCAATTCATTTTAGCTTAAGATCTCTATTCAATAAAATTTATTACTAAGATGTGCATGATAGGATAGGAGTTAGATTCAGGGTTGTGTACAGGGTAAGGGATTTGTTGCAAATGTGTTTGTAGGTAAGGCTGTGTGTAAATGATACTCTTTTACTTGTTTCAGTCATTTGACTGTGGCCATGCTGGAGCACCGCCTTTAGTCGGGCAAATCGACCCCAGGACTTATTCTTTGGAAGCCTAGTACTTATTCTATCGGTCTCTTTTTGCCAAACCGCTAAGTTACGGGGACGTAAACACACCAGCATCAGTTGTCAAGTGATGTTGGGGGGACAAACACAGACACACAAACATATACACACACATACATATATATATATATACATATATACGACGGACTTCTTTCAGTTTCCGTCTACCAAATCCACTCACATGGCTTTGGTCAGCCTGAGGCGATAGTAGAAGACACTTGCCCAAGGTGCCATGCAGTGGGAATGAACCCGGAATCATGTGGTTGGTAAGCAAGTTACTTACCACACAGCCACTCCTGCGCCTATTTTTATTGTTTATGAACAATTGATAATAACCTTTATTTCATCACACAAGTAATTTTTAAGTTGGTCATGAATTAGAAATTGTAACAAAGTCAACAAACTGGAAAGAACGATTCTGTAGCATTCACAAATAATTGATTAAAAAGGCTCTGTAATTAAGCTGCCAAGACAGGGGAAAATATACAGGTTGTGTTCATATCGGCCAACTATAACAGCATATCAAGGTTGAGTAGGAGACGTAGAAACAACTATTGTAACAGCAAGAGAGTGTGTAAAACTGAACTGTGGATTGCAACACACTCGGGCATGAGGTAGGATGCGTGAATCTGAATCAGCCAGTCTCTATGCAAATAAGCTGGCAAAAGTGGAGATGACATTCCACTCAGATATCCATGACACTCTGCCTTGTTGACACTAAGAATATACCTATTTATAACCCTTGTACAGGGATGTTCCAGAACAATTTAGAATGATCTGTCATGTGATGTCTAGTTGCTGATTGGCCATAACCCAGCCACTCACATGAACATGCTATGTCGTAATTTAAACTTTGGAGTCTTCTTATAGGTTGAATGACAAGATAGTTGCTGTTGGAATGCTGTAGTTGTGTTGAAATTTATGAGTCTGATTGACATTTTAGCATATGTGCAATAACCAACATGAATTGAACTATCTACTATTTGCTTCGGAAAATTTCAGACTGTGAAATCTGGGATACCTTGTTGAAGGTGAAAGTGCTCTCTCTCTCTCAACAATTTTGGAATAAACTGTGAGAACATCATGTCAACGTTAAAGAAGGCAACTTGAAAATATTCCATTTTATTTTCCCAAAGACATAATGATCATCAAAATACATCTGGAAAGGATATGCTTCAAGGAGAGCTGTATCAAAAAATAAATACATCCGGTTATATTTAGGATTTGAGGGAAAAGTCATTTCTTCATTTCCTTGTTCGTATCAAGATATCTAACAGATTTTAACTAGGTATTTTCTTTTATCTTTATTATGGCTGAAAATCAAAAGAAAATACGAATCAGGATAAATTACTTTTTTTTTAATGCAAGGACAGTAATTTTTGATTCAATATAGTAGAAACTACACCAGATAGTTTTTAAGAGTTACATGCATATTCTTTACCAGAATTTAGTGGACTCACTACTATCTGCATTGAATCAGACAACTATCCTTGTTCATTTGATACTTAAAATATGTTATTAAATATTGATATTTAATGTATTATTGTTTGTTTAGGAAATTTAATGATGTTTATGTATGTATTGTGTTCTGGTTTCTATTAGAATTTTCTTTTGAGTTTAAAGACACTTTAATGTGACAACATTTCATTTACAAATTCCATTTTTTTCTTTTTTAAAGTTTAGGGAAACCATGTCTGCCTATAGTTATAACTGTTTGGTAGAGACAGAACAGTTGAAATTATGTATACTTAATTGAGTGGCAGAATATGTGATTTTTGTTTTAATCATTTGGTCTGGTAGAAGAGAATATGACCAAAACCTTCACAACTAATCTATGTATGCTATGGCTGTCAAGAATGATATAGGCCCCAGTGCTGAGCCTGTATTGCTGTTAAGACAGCCCTGCATCTAACATTGGTGGGTATTTGGTCCAGGTCATTCACATTTCTGAGTTCAGATTGTTTACCTTTCATTATTCCCAGATGAAATAGGAAGGAAAGTGGGGGTCATTAGTCATGTAAACCAAACCAACTAATCAAAATAAAGTCTTTGGTCTGTGATAGTGATTTGCTGAAAGCTAGCTTATTTGGTCTTGTTGTGTGCTACTCCCAAATAAAACCAATCACAATAGTTAGATTTTATTAACATGTTTATTTACAGATTGATGTTAAAATTGTTACTTTATTGAAAGCTGATAAGCTGAATACCAGTAGCTAGTGTGTGAGAATGTATGTTTGGTAAGAGGAGAATGTATACCTTTGTTTGATGAGAAATCTTTTTACAAGAGGTTGGAGCAGCATAACTACCAGCTAACCAAGGAGTCCTCTTTCTCCTCTGCATTGCATTTCCCACATATCTCAATTTATAACCATGAAATTCAATTGAATTCAGTTTTTGTCTTAAATTCATACTTATTCATTTTCTAAGCTTCCTAAATTCATGCCACGTATATATTCTATTCACCTAGAATTCATCGCTCTTTTAAAAATTACGATTTATGCATTGTTGTCTCTCAAATATTTAAAATCTACAATTAAGAGCCCTATCTACTCGCTGACGGTAACCTGCCCTCCCACCCCCTCCACCGGAAGTGCATTCCTCTGTCATCCTGTCATCCTCGGCTGTCTCCCGGAACCCATCTAGTGGCCTTGGCCATCCTCTCCCCTACCTTTGGGTAGCGCATTAAGTTTGAGTAATGTTTGCAGGTTGTAGGTACTGTTTTGCTTATGATTTCTTCCAATTGCAAGTTTTCTTTTCAGGTACACGACACTGCTTTTCCCCTTCCCAGGCTACAGGCCCACACCCCCAACACCCATACTGTTAGGATTGGCACTCTCAACGTCGGCACGCTGAAAGGTAGATCTGGTGAAATTGTTGAGATGCTTGAACGGAGACGCGTAGATATGTGCTGCATCCAGGAAGTAAGATGGAGAGGAGGTTCTGCGAGGTTCCTCACAGGCAAAGAACACAGGTACAAGATTTTCTGGGCAGGGAACACTGACGGGGTCGGGGGCGTAGGAATACTTCTAGCGGAGAAATGGGTGGATAAGGTAATCGAGGTCGTTAGAGTAAGTGACAGAGTACTTAAGATCAGACTAGTGCTTCATCATAGATTAGCTACTGTCATCTCAGCCTATGCACCTCAACCGGGGCTACCAGATGGTCTGAAAGACCAATTCTATGACACCCTCTTGCAAACTACCTCGTCGACGAGTGACAGGGACCTTCTCTTTGTGGCTGGAGACTTCAACGGTCATGTCGGACATCGTGCTGGAGGCTTCCATGGCATACATGGAGGCTATGGTTTCGGTTCCCGCAACGAGGAGGGAACCAGACTGCTGGAGTTCTGTGATACAACCGATCTTATGGTCTGCAATACCAACTTCAGGAAACCTGCCAGTCACCTAGTCACTCTAGCCAAATCGATTACATCCTCGCCAGAAATAGGGAAAGAGGGCGGCTTATAAATGCCAAAACCTACCCTGGCGAAGAATGTACCCCACAACATAGATTAGTAGTTAGCGACTTTGGGATCAAGGCAAAATGGGTGCCCAGAATTAGACAGGCTTGGAGGAGAAGGGTGTGGAAGCTTAAAGACCCTGCAAACGGACAGAGACTTAGAGACAAGTTACTTGAAGCATTTAACGAAATAGAAGGGGATATAGCATCATACAACGTGGAAGACAATTGGAGATTTCTGCGGGACAACCTGTTGAAAGCCACCGACCAGATTTGTGGGCGGTGTAAGGTCCCCTCCCGACTCAGAGTAACGTGGTGGTGGAACAAGGAGGTAGACAGGGCTATTAGACAAAAGAAACGGGCTTGGAAGGACTGGAAGAACGGTGGTAGCAGGGAATTGTACCAATGTGCCAGAAGGGAGGCTAGGCGACAGGTTTATTTAGCCAGAGGGGAAGCAGATAAGGAAAGATTTGCCAATGTTCTGCGCCGTGAGGACCAAAGACTCGAGGTATTTCGTGTTGCAAGACAGTGTAGGAGAGAGAATAGTGATGTTGTAGGAGAGAAATGTGTTCGCATGGATGATGGTACGCTTGCATTAAATGAGGATGCAAAGAAAGAGGTCTGGAGATGCCACTACGATAGATTGCTTAATAAAGAGAATGAATGGGAGAAAGAGAGCCTGCCGTATGTCGACCCAATAGAGGGACCAGCTATCCGAGTTGATAGTACCAGGGTAGATAAAGCAATTAAGAGTATGAAGACCGAGAAAGCCCCCGGCCCATCAGGAATCACTGCAGAGATGCTCAAAATATCTGGCAGTGTTGGCTATAGCCTAGTCACCCGTATTACGAACCAGGTGATACACGAAGGAGTCATACCCAATGACTGGTGTAGCAGCATCATAGTCAACTGCTACAAAGGTAAAGGTGACGCTTTAGATACAAATAATTACAGAGGCATCAAGCTGTTAGATCAGGTTATGAAAGTTACAGAGAGGGTCATAGCCCAACTAATTAGGGAGCGAATCAATTTAGATGAGATGCAGTTTGGGTTCGTGCCAGGTAAAAGCACTACTGATGCCTTATTTCTAGTGAGACAGTTGCAGGAGAAATACCTAGCTAAGGATAAACCTCTGTACCTGGCTTTCGTTGACATGGAGAAAGCCTTTGACAGGGTCCCCTGATCCCTTATCTGGTGGTCAATGAGGAAACTTGGGATAGAAGAATGGTTAGTGAGAGCTGTGCGAGCCATGTACAGAGATGCTGCCAGTAAGGTGAGGGTTGGAAATGAGTACAGCAATGAATTCCGGGTAGAGGTAGGGGTCCACCAAGGTTCCGTCCTCAGCCCCCTCTTATTTATCATAGTCCTCCAGGCAATCACAGAGGAGTTCAAGACAGGTTGCCCCTGGGAGTTCCTCTATGCTGATGACCTTGCCCTAATTGCGGAGTCACTATCAGAACTAGAGGAGAAGTTTCAGGTGTGGAAGCAAGGTCTAGAACTGAAGGGCCTTAGAGTCAACCTAGCTAAAACCAAAATCCTAATAAGTAGGAAGGTAGATAAAACACAAACCCCTTCAGGTAGATGGTAGAAAAGGAGTAGGTAGTAACTCTATAAGATGTACCCGGTGCAAGCTATGAACACATAAGAGGTGCAGCAACATCAAAGGCAGGTTAACTAGCAAGTTAGTTTTTGTTTGTGGCAGATGTTCAGGTGCAATAAAGACTGTAAACAAACAGGCAACAACTTCTATCTCATTCCAGGGTGAAAAACTAGAGGTAGTCGATAGCTTCCGCTATCTGGGCGACCAAGTTAGTAGTGGGGGTGGGTGCGCTGAAAGTGTAGCTGCTAGAATAAGAATAGCCTGGGCAAAGTTTAGAGAGCTCTTACCCCTGCTGGCGACAAAGGGACTCTCACTCAGAGTAAAAGGCAGACTGTATGACGCATGCATACGAACAGCCATGCTACATGGCAGTGAAACATGGGCTGTAACTGCTGAGGACATACGTAAGCTCGCAAGGAATGAAGCCAGTATGCTCCGTTGGATGTGTAATGTCAATGTGAATACCCGTCAGAGTGTAAGTATCTTGAGAGAAAAGCTGAACATTAGAAGCATCAGTTGTGGCGTGCAAGAGAGACGATTGCGCTGGTATGGACATGTGGTGAGAATGGATGAGGATAGCTGCGTGAAAAAGTGCCACACCCTAACAGTTGAGGGAACCCGTGGAAGAGGTAGGCCCAGGAAGACCTGGGCTGAGGTGGTGAGGCAAGACCTTCGTACATTGGGCCTCACCGAGGCGATGACTACTGACCGAGACCTTTGGAAATGTGCTGTGCGTGAGAAGACCCGGCAAGCCAAGTAAGATCGTTGCCAGTGCCCCTGGACTGGTTCTTGTGCGGGTGGCACATGAGATGCACCATTTTGAGCGTGGCCGTTGCCAGTACCGCCTGACTGGCTCCCGTAGGATTTTCGAGCGAGATCGTTGCCAGTGCCCCTGGACTGGCTTGTGCGGGTGGCACATAAAAGACACCATTTCGAGCGTGGCCGTTTTCGTGCGGGTGACACGTAAAAGCACCCACTACACTCTCTGAGTGGTTGGCGTTAGGAAGGGCATCCAGCTGTAGAAACTCTGCCAAATTAGACTGGAGCCTGGTGTTGCCATCCGGTTTCACCAGTCCTCAGTCAAATCGTCCAACCCATGCTAGCATGGAAAGCGGACGTTAAATGATGATGATGATGATGATGATTTGGTGCAAACTGTTTAGCACATTTTTCTTTCAACCAATTTTTCTTCTTTTTCCTACATTTACTTTTGATATTTTTGTTTATTTATTCATATATCTTGGCTGTGTGTGTAGTGGTGGGTTTACAGTGTTTTTTGTTTTTTTGCATTCTGATATCAATTGGAGAATTTCTTTAATTATCCATGGTTGGTCTTTCTTTTGCTTTTTTCCTGGTAATGTGCTTACTCCACGTTTCATGCTGTCTCTGAAGATTTCCTACTTTACATAAATTTTCCATTGGGTGCTTCTTGGTGATATTGTTCTTAGCTTTCATTCGTAAGTTTTTCATATTTGTTTTACATTTTAATAGAATATCTCTTTTTCACATCTGCTCTCAGACAGTCAATATCAGAAGTGTCTTTTTTTCCAATCTCTTTACCTGAGTACTTCTGTTTCAATAATATATGAGTCTTGTATCACTTTCATTTCATAAACCTAGTCCATAATTGCCTGTTATGAAGGTGTATTTTCCTGAGCTTACCTTAGCAGTGAAGTCACCAATAATCACTTAAATGATAATTGATTTGACTTCTTTTAGTGCTGAATTGATTGCTTGATTGCTCTTCCACATAGTTTAACTAACCACTTAAAACTAAGAACCAGCTTGTAGGCACTGATGTACACTACAGCATCTGTGGAGCCATATGTGAGCTAGATGCAGGAGTAGGAGCTAAGTATGATCCTGACCAACCCGCAAAAAGAAGTAACTGCCTCTCAGTGTCAGGTTCTATCCTTCCTCTTCCATCTTAAACCTTAGTATAAACGTGTGTATGTATAAGGACATTCTTACCCTAAAAAAAAAAAAAAAATGAAAGCAATCTATATATATAAAAATGAGAATGTGTGTCTGTCTGTCTGTGTGAATCCCTAAAACTTGAGAACTACGCAACCAATTTCATTCAAATTTTACACATGCCTTACTTAGGGTTCCAGTTGTGTTTTAGTCAAAAAAAATTTTTAACTTCTTGCAGAGTTCGAGCACACGGCAACATAATATCTCTTCCACTATTTAAGTATTACGTGTCAAAAGTGAAACAAAAACACTCATGTCAAATACTTTCACTTTAAAAATGAAACTATTCCACTAACTGAAACAATCACATTTCGATTCTGTAATTACAGATACTTTCACAGAGAGAGAAAGAGAGAGAGAGAAATGTATATGTACACCATTTCGATACTGTAATGACAGATACTTTCAGAGAGAGAGAAAGAGAGAGAGAGATGTATATGTATACATATAGATGTATACATATAGATGTATATGTACACGTATATGTATAGATATATATATAGAGAGAGAGAGAGAGAGATCCATTTTGTTCTGTTGTTAATTCTGTAGATGACCTCAAACACAAAGTCTTTCCCAACTTTAAATAAAACTACCAGAATCACAATTGGCTATGTGAAAGAGCAATATTAGCTCCAAAGAACGTAGCTGTTACAAAAATTAATCAACACCTGATGCATTCTCTTCCCGGCAATCTTCAAACTTACAAGTCTGTTGATACAGTTCCAGATACAAATGAAGTGGTGAACTATCCTCCTGAATTTCTCAATTCGTTGGAGCCTCCAGGACTACATCCCCACATATTATCACTTAAAGTTGGAACGCCTGTTATGCTGCTCCGCAATCTGGAACCACCAAGACTTTGCAATGGAACACGACTCGTGATAAAGAAAATGATGTCACACGTTATCGAGGCTACCATTCTTTCTGGATGTGCAAAAGGGGATGACGTCTTTATTCCAAGAATTCCTCTTACTCCATCAGGAGCAGACATTCCTTTTACATTCAGAAGACTACAATTCCCCCTTCGTGTGACTTTTGCCATGTCCATAAACAAATCTCAGGGTCAAACACTGTCTGTAGCTGGTCTTCTCTTGGAAGAGCCCTGCTTCTCACATGGACAACTGTATGTTGGCTGCTCAAGAGTGGGCAGCAAAAAAACCTATTTGTATATGCTCCACAAGGGAAAACAAGGAACATTGTTTACAACGAGGTGTTATAATCACAACAGCAAGAAAGTATGTATATGATCACCTTCTTTTACGAAACTTCATTGACTTTCATATATTTATATTGATATCTATATATATAAAAATGAGAATGTGTGTCTGTCTGTCTGAATCCCTAAAACTCGAGAACTACGCAACCAATTTCATTCAAATTTTACACATGCCTTACTTAGGGTTCCAGTTGTGTTTTAGTCAAAAAAAATTTTAAACTTCTTGCAGAGTTCGAGCACATGGCAACATAATATCTCTTCCACTATTTAAGTATTACGTGTCAAAAGTGAAACAAAAACACTCATGTCAAATACTTTCACTTTAAAAATGAAACTATTCCACTAACTGAAACAATCACATTTCGATACTGTAATGACAGATACTTTCAGAGAGAGAGGAAGAGAGAAAGAGAGAGAGAAAGAGAGATGTATATGTATGCATATAGATGTATATGTACACGTTATTCCACTAACTGAAACAATCATATTTCGATACTGTAATGACAGATACTTTCAGAGAGAGAGAAAGAGATGTATATGTACACGTATATGCATATATATATATATATATATATATAGATATAGATATAGATCTATATGCATGCATGTATATGTATACACATGTGTAGATGTATATATATAGATGTACATGTAATATGTACACATATATACATATATATACATGCATACAGATATCTATACATATATACACCCATCACACACAAACACATGCACACAAACACACACATTAGTCATTTGTTTTCTTATCCAAAACTACGTCAAAAGTACTGAACGGATCTTTATGAAATTTGGAAATTATATTTTATGTATAACGGCCATAACTCCCATGAAAATTCATATATTTTTGATGTTGATGAAATTTTAACCCGAACATAACAGATGAGCATTATTTGTAATTCAACGGTACAACAGTGTAAGACTACCCTTTCAGATATACTTACATTGGGATTTCTGCAATGTGGTGCATAAATTGTCAAGTAAATGAGACGCATCTTTGCCTCCACTGATTCACTTGCAAAGTGTTGAGTAAAATTATTTCGTTGCAGACCTCTTTTGGGTCTTCCAGTTGGTAACATTGATTTCAAGGCCCTCCTAGATGAGAGACTGGCATTCCACTTAATGTCTATGTTCCATGCTGGCACGAATTGGAGAGTTATTAATGTAGAAATATGGTATCGTAGCTACTAACAGTTGAGGGTTGCGTAGTCTAGACAGCGTTTTTAGATTTCATTATTCTCTTTAAGCCGGGTATTTCTGCTAGTAGCATATAAAATTTAACATCCTTCTTTTGGTATTTCTTAGCATTTGTCTCAAAGTTTTCTCAGTAATTTCAAATCAAAGGAATGCCACATACATAAAGTGTATAAATTTAAGTGTTCGCATTTGTATTTACCTTTCCATAATTAAAAAATTAAAACGACAGTATTTCAAATTTTCAAAATGTAAAATTGTACTACACTAATACTTTCATTATTCAGTACACACGAGTCATTATTTTTTTTCACTCAGGTATTCTGCAAGTGGTGCAATTATTACCATCATTATTTTTTTAAGGCCAGCTTTAGTAGGCACAAATTAGTGGGTTATTCAATTCTACTGTGATAGTTGTGAATGTTGACCAGTAATTTGTGTGGAGAATTTAGTCAGTTATATCAACTGCAGTTCTTGGCTTGTATTTTATTTTATTGACTCCAAAAGAATGGAAGGCAAAGTTTATTTAGGCTGGATTTGAACTCAACATAAAGAGTTGGAACAAATACTGCAAAACAATTTTTCCAGCACTGTAATGATCCTGCAATCCCTTGCTATCTACTCAATCCTGCTATAATTGCTTCTAATATTGGCAGATGCCTGACAGTTTTGAAAGAAGGGTTTAGGGGATTAAATTGACCCCACTACTTGACTGGTGCTTTATTTCATCAAACACAGTAGAACAAAAGGTAAAGTTGACCTTGACTGGATTTGAACTCAGAATGTTACAGGTTGTGACTAAATACTGCAAGGCATTTTGTTCAGCACTCTCATGATTCTGCTGATTCACTCAATCCTACAATAATTAATTCTTGTATAGGCACAAGGTCAGCGATTTTGAAGGACAGAGGTTAGTCAATACAATCTTGGCTATTGCTTTATTTTATTGACCCCCCGATGAGATGCTAATAGGAGAATAGAAATCAAAACATGAGCATACATATATGTTTTTGTTGTGGTAAGTGGCAAGGCACAGGAGTGGCTGTGGTAAGTAGCTTGCTTACCAATCACATGGTTCCGGGTTCAGTCCCACTGGGCAAGTGTCTTCTACTATAGCCTCGGGCCGACTAAAGCCTTGTGAGTGGATTTGGTAGCCCATCATATATATATATATATATATATATATATATATATGTGCATATGCTTGTGTGTCTGTGTTTGTCCCCCCCACCATCACTTGAGAATCAATGTTGGTGTGTTTATGGTCCCCTCCTACTTTTAGTTCATACAATTGAAGAAACTGCATTATTTATGGGATGACACAATATATATATTGGGAAATGAATGGAATGCCTGATGTGTGTGTCTTGTTGTGGCTACTCCCTCCTAAAAAAAAAACGGGGAATAAGCCTGGGTATATAATATATATATATATATATATATATATATATATTTATAAAGGCATGCATATACACATGCACTCTTTCATATAGATAGACACACACCTGTATACCCAATCATGCAGATACATATGCACACATTCATTCATACATACAAGACAAAGTTAAACCTGGAATTGAACTCTGAATGTAAAGAATTGGAAATATTGTAAGGCATTGTGTTCACTGCTCTAACAAATCTACCAATCCAGTGAACTTGAACTCTAAGTCAATAATGATGACCTCTTAATAAAATTGAAATGTAATTAACATTTTAATCAAGACTTGTACTTTGTGTCTTTAGAGTATAATTTATAGTGGTACTTGTTAAAGAATCAATTTAGTTGTAAATTGGTTTCAGGTTATATTTACAAACATGAAAGGAGTGAAAAAAGGAAAGGCTATTAATATTGAACCTTGAAGCCCAGTTCGATTTGCATTACTATTTGTTTTAATTCAAGTGTTATTAATAGTAATAATTATCTCTACAACTAGAATCAGTTGGTGGTTTTTGGTTGTAGAGTAATAATGACTACTAAACACATACATACACACATACATGTGTGTGTCTTACTGGATGGTTACATAGTGGATTGTATTCAAACTATTACATAGTGGATTGTATTCAAACTAGGTACCTTTATTATAACAGTTTCTTATTTATAGACATTCCTTTAGTATGTGTATATTCATGAATAAGACATTTGATGACAATCTATGATCAAGCTAACCAAAACATAGTGTCCATGTGAATATTTTTGTAGCTTTAAGTTCAACATCATTTTGAACAAACAAAAAGCACTGTGTAACAGAATTTCATCAGGCTGAACACAACACAACCAAAGGAAACACCTTGAAACTATAAAAAAAGGGTGTTCTAATTCACACCAAGTCAGCTAATTTACTTGAGCTGTGACAGCCTCACAGTTGTTTACATTTATATAATTAGCCTTCCATTACTATCATCAACAATTTTGCAAGAGAATAAGTAAGCAACTGATGATTTTTTTACTCTTTCACTTGTTTCAATCATTGGACTGTAGCCATGCTGAAGCTCTGTCTTGTGAAATGATAAAATAAAATAAAACAGATTGATTCAATCTTCAACCTTTGCAACTGAAAATGCTCTTGTGAGCCTAATTTTGACTCAGTACATAAGGATATAAGTTTATATATTTATTTGTAACCCATGCTGTATTGGTACTTTGGTAAAAGTTTACATATTAGTCAGGCAACCATTACAAAATTACCAATACACTAACTTTTAGTATGGTCATTTCGAAAAAATTATCTCAGTTTTTAGAATGGCTTCACCGTATCCTTTTGTCATGAGAGGCAGATGAAATGGTTGGCATCAGAAAAAGCATCTGGTCATAAAATATCCCATCTAACTCATGCCAGTATGGAAAAGCAGGCGTATGAATGATGATGACATACCAAAATATGTATGTATGAAGCACCACTATTCTAGAAAGAAGATCAAAGCTGAAGGCAATGTTCTGGTATAGTTTTGGACATGAAGACTGCAACAAACTAAAGAACTGTGTCATTTATGATGTATTTTCTACATGGCTATATGCTGTTTCTTTGTGGTATAATGGGTTAAATATTGACAAGAATGTCAGAAATTAGAGAGTACTAAGAGAGCTGTCTATGTACACAGCATATTAAACTGCTTCTGAACAAACCACAGTGAGCTATCCATAGACACAGCACATGCAATTATCCATAGTAACAATCCAGTGGACTATCTATGGATGCAACATAGTAGATAGTCTATTGTCACAGCATAAGTCACTTGATTGGTTTCAAACCATTTTATTTTTTGGTTGGCATTCTAATATATTCTATTGACTTCACTAATTGTAACTCTCTGTTATATATGAGGTGTTTAGCAACAGAGTGTCATAAGTGCCACCCTGGCCATTTTTGAGGTTAGTATATCATTTTCTTTGTTTCGACATCTAGAATCCAAAAAAAAATTGGGAGTAAGAACCGGTAGAGCTTGCAGTAAGGTCGAAAATCCAGCTGAAAAACATTGTACCTTGACGCTATTGACACAATGCTTGCTCACCCAAACTCAGACCAGAGAGTTTAGTAACACACCATCGTAAGCACACACACATTCAATCAATAACTTTGGTGTGGTCCCTGTATCATTTTTTGAGGTGTTTTGGCTCATTTTCTAATATTCCTTGTTACCATCATAACGATAATGGGCTATTATCTTACTATCTTGTCTTACTTCCCTCTTAAAGATACTTACCTTGATATATTAAAACACAAGCAATACCTTTGGGGTGGGGTCTCTATGTTTTTTCTAAAATATGCAATGTGGTAAACCGTTTCATAGTACCAATATATTCTACAAAATGCAAAAGACACAATCATTGTTTCATATTTCTGATGCATATATAAATAAATAATTTTGCGTAGGTGGAATGATTAGAGAAGGTCTTCACAATAATTTTAAGACCCAAACCAGTTTCCTAACTTCCTTGCTTGCTGAGATATCACATTCTGAAAGTTGTGAAACTTTGCATTTTCTTGGTATTTAAGTTGTTACTAAATGCCTCATATAAAGTATTCTTTAAAAATCAGATGTTTCTCAAATATTTTTCTGTCACTAATGTGTGTATTATTTCTAATTCTTAACATTTTATAATGTGTTTTATGAGCAGGGATTTGATCAAGTCCTTAGAGCATCAAATAGATTGCTTTACAAAGTATCAGTCTGACACAGGTTGATTCTTCTTTCTTTCTGTCTTTCTACCTGTGTGTCTCTCTTTTTGCAAGAAATTACATCTGGTCAAATTTGAGAAAGATGGGATCCACCAAATCTAAAAGCGTCTCAAACCACCTCTTACAACTCCATCAAGGATTGAGGGCCTAAGGCAAAGCAATGCGCATTATAAATTAATGACAATGTGCAATCCCTAATGATACATTTTTAAAATTCTTTGTGACATAATGTGGTGTCCTTTATTACCAATAACATGTACTATTCCCAATAGCATCTGTTATCTGTCTTCAGTAATATAGTATATAGTGTGATATCTCAATTGTCATCTCATGTATTATCACTGACATTATAGTATCCTCAATAACACAGTAGCCTCTATAACAGTGATCATGAACCTATGACACACTGAGTTTTAAGGAGATACACAATCGACTTTTAAGATTTTCCCAACAAAATTTTGTTATAAAAGCTCATCTAAAAGCATTTACCTAAAATTGAAATACATCTAAGTGACACACTAATTAAAGAAATACAAATTTTGACATAATGGGCTGAAAAGGTTCACAATTACTGCTCTGTAACATATTTTGTATCTTAAAACAAAAAGTAGATATGATATTTTCAGAGCAATTAGTTTCACTCCTCTTTGATCCATGCCCTCTACAGTGCTAATGCTACTTATTTCTGATTTTCTATCATGTTAAACATATAAGAGACATCTCCATGCATAAAGGATGCCAGTCTGTCAGATAAATTTTTCTTCAAGAGGAATGAAACTCAGATTCAGCACTGCAAACAAATCCCTTATCAATTTTTACAGTGCAGGTAAAGGTTAAAGCAATGATTGGAGCTACTCTATGGTGCCTACTTACATCTGGGGTGGACTTAGCTATTGTGAGTTGCTGTTGTTTAGTCCTTGATCAAGTAAGTCTACATATCTATGGAAAACCGTCTGTCTTGCAGACTATGGAGAATGGCTGTAAAAGAGGATAAGTTGTCCACTTCATGCATCATCATCACCATCATCATTTTACATTCACTTTCCTTGTTGATATAGGTTACCAAGATTGTCACAGTTCAAGTCAGTGTTTATTCAGACTTATAAGTATCAGAAGACTACAATTTGCTTGTATGATTCATTTTTGGCTTGGTTTCTATGGGTGAACCCTTTCTAACACCAACCATTTTACAGAGTGTAGAGGTGTGTTTTATTGTGGTACCAAAACTGGAGAGGTGTTAATGCCATGTATATATATATATATATATATATATATATATATGTGCATGTGTGTGTGTGTGTGTGTGTGAGTCTTGGAAGTGGATTTGTAGTAGAGGGGAAGGTAAGTTTATGCCACGTGTTGAGAGACTAAACTATGATAGAGGGAAAGCTACAGGTGTCTTGCAATAGAGGAGATACATGGCTATCCTACATTATATAAGGGTGAGTAAGACAAAGATGATGCTAAGTTGACTTTGATTCTAGGTTTTGCTTCCACACCTGAAATTTCTTTTCTAATTGTACTGTTGATTCCACTATAAGAACAAGGTCATTAGCATATAATAGTTTCCAAAGGCAACTGGTCTTAAATTCCTCTGTTATGGCCTGATGGACTACGATAAATAGGAGGTGGTTGAGAACTAAGCCTTAATGAACTCCTACTTGTGCCCTAATTTGTTGTTGTACTGATTGCTAACCCTCATCCAACTGGCAGATCCTATACATGGCTTTTATGGCATTCACAAGCTATTTGTCTACTCCTAGTTTCCTCATAGATCACAGAGCAAAGGACCTTCAGATTGTTTGTGTGTATGTGTGTGTGTCTATACATTGAATATTTTTGAAATGTAAAATAAAAGTTTAAAGTGAATGTTTATTTTTATGTTCTTTTATTTAAAAACTTTCATGACCAATGCATGAAAAATTAGCTGCTTCATGTTCACATTTTTTAATTTCTGGTTCTCATAGTAATATTATAAACATCTTAAACTTCATATGAATAAAATTACTCAAATAACTTTACTCATAAAATTGCATGTTTTGGAGTAATACTTTTAATTAATAATATTTTTTTTTTTAAATGAATGCGTATGTGCATGTTATTTTGCATGCACCCATGCAAACACATATAGTAGTAGTAGTAGTAGTAGTAGTAGTAGTAGTAGAATGAGGGGTACACTATAACTGCATCATTGCATCCACTATTTGTTGGTGGTTCCTTACTCCAGGTGGATGACACATTTGTACCACTCAGGCAACTACCCTCCAACCCATGGGTCTGTTTGGGTAGTTGTTGCTGGTGAGGGTTTTACAGGGTTGGAGTACATATATATAACATTTCAAAACCAACAATTTTCTTAAACCAGACTGAAATTCAAGGAGGCATTAACAGTTCTTTTGCTCAAACTGCTACTTCCATGAGTCAAAATTCACAATCTTTCACTCAAAGGTCATTCTGCATCTTTGATTTGAAGCTCCCGTTCCTGTATAGTTGCACACTATCTATAATTGACCAGGTAATTTTGAATTTGTGAGGACTTATCTCATACAAGAACCATAGAACTTCGACAAAGTTGTAGTGCATTTTCTAAGGGGGATGACATGAATGTTCTTGTTATAATAGTTTTAAAATGTGACTTCCATTGTCCCAATATATGTTTAAGTCCATCTCTGCTGTTTGATTCAACTTTGGCACTGTATACTATTAACTTTATTAGACAGTTGCTCTTTAGTGGGCAGCTCTCATGTATCCTACATATGCAGGATTTTTGTTTGCTTCTCTCTTCTATTCAGCTTCACAGCATTATAATCTCTGATGTAACACTCAAAATTCTTAGAAGCTGATTAACTAACCTTAACACTATACTTATACCCTGATGGAAAATGGTGAACTATTAAATTAAGAAATTCTCTAGTTATATTAGTTTTTACTGCTAGGTTAAATACTGGGTTGTACCATAAAATGTTCCTTTTCTTATTCCTATTCTTGTGTTGTGTTCCCAGTCTTTCTTGTGTATTTCAGTCCATTTCAGGAAAATTTTTTCTCACTAAATTTAAAGTATATAGCTTTATAATTTCTCTCACCTGGGCACCATGGTATGCTCCCATTGACATTCCATTCCTGCTTTTCTTAATTCATGTGTTATCAAAAAACAGGGGTGATTTTCTTGAGAGTGTAATTGCATCAATGTCTGACTTACTAATATCAGTGATTGTACTTCAAAAGTGTTACGCTATAATCTTAATGATTTACTCTGAAAATGACCTTTTCTAATATTTTTTGTTCATTGCACCTAACTCTGGCTTTGTTGGGTTAATCAAGCTTTGTTGAGTTAATCAATCAGCTCTTAGGGTTACTCTCAAAGTTTACTGGATTTATAGGTCTCATTTTGAAATGTTTTATTAATGTTTTATTGATATGTGTGGGTGTATATGCATACATGCATATATAATTCTGTGTATATGTATGCATCTGCATGGCCACATGCAAAATGAATATGTACATACACATTCATTATTTTTAAAAACATTAATTAAAAGTATTACTTTAAAACATTACTTTAAAACATTAAAATGCAAATTCATAAGTAAAGTTATTAGAGTGACTTCACTCATATGAAATTTAAGACATTTATAATATTATCACGAGAACCAGAAATGAAATCAAAAATGTGAGCTGAAATGGCTGATTTTGTATGTGTTATTCACAAAGGTTTTTAAACAAAATAACATAATCTTTAAACTTTTATTTTATATTTCAAAAAGTATTCGAACAGTGAACATTTAAAAAAAAAAAAAAAAAAAAAAAGCAGGCTTGGTTTCCCAGCTGATGAATGGAAATGAGTAACTGGAAGTTGGAGTCTTTCAGTTATAATAATAGTAAAGAATACTCTACAATTGTATTGAGTCCTGTAATTTATTGCTTCTGGAGAATCAACAGAGATTTATATATAAATGTGTGTGTATGTGCATGTTTATGTGAGCAAGTTCGTATTTCCCTTTATCTTTATGTATATGTGCTGTGTTCATGTAAACTGCACCACCACACAAGCATGTCCGGGCTTCTTGACATGCCTTGATATATTGCATAATCTTTATAAACAAAGGGCTTATACAAACAGTGTTACTTGGTTCCCGTTCTCTGCATAACCATGTCCAGGCTATTTGTTGTTCCATTGACTGGGGAGATTATTACTTGAAAACAGGTGTGGGGTTCTGTGTCAGGAAGGGCTTCCAGTTATAGAAAACTGTGCCAACTCTTATCTGACCCATGCAATCTTAGAAAATTACATGTGAAATGATGATGATGCTATATTTAGTATATGTAGTATATATGTTTATTATAAATGTTGATAGAAAATCGTCCAGAGAGCTGAGTTTCTGTTATATATAATAGTGTGGTACTTTTGATGCAAAGTTGTTTTTTCCCCTTAATTTTAATTTTTTAATTTTTTATTTTTACAAACATTAACATAATATAATTGCAGTTCTTATTGCTATAAACAAAATGAATGTTTTAGAGGATTCAGTATCGTTCCATTTCAGTGTTTTATTGATGAAGTTTGTACATGGTCAACTGACATTCTAGAAGTAGCAACCTTTTTTTACAGAGCTTGAAAATGTTTCAGCCTTCAACAACTACCAACTTTCTATAAAACTCAGGTGAGATACTCAGAATGTAGTTCTATTCCCATATCTGGGATAGTGCTACTGCTACATAGATAGAGTCATCCTAGATCTCATTCAGAGAAAAGCTACTCAACTGATTAGCATGAAGTCACTCACTATCATACTTCATAAAAACATGTCCAACCATAGGAGAAATATTTTGCTTGTAAACAAGTTAGAGTGAGCAACAAGAAGGGTTTCTGGCTATAAAAACCTTGATCAATGGCCTCATGGTTGAAAGCAAATTACAATATTTTTATTTTAGTGAATCTCACTTTGTACGTAACTGGTACTTAATATACAGATCTTAAATGGATTAACAATTAAAGCCTTGGCTGACATAAGAAGTATAATCTGATGAAATCGTTCTTAAGTATCACATTCAGAACTTGTATTTTAATCAAATTATTCTCATTAATTATCATATTTAGAATAACATGCTTTTTAGTAGTGCTAAGTTAATTGCCCAACTTTTCTTGGGATTTTAAGTTCTAGCTGTTAATCTGGCAAGATTAATTAAGAATGTTTCTATAACACTTTACCTGTTGTTGATTTTTATTGAAATTGATACAGTTAATTATTACTTTGTAGATCTGATTAAAATATTTTCCAGCTTATGATATTTGCTTCTTGGACAGTTATTGTTAATATTTCAGCAGTGTGTTAAGTAACAACATATCTAAACTGTGTGGGATTTGGATGTCTGTAGTGGGTATGTCGTTTATACAATACTTTACACCTGCACTAACAAGCTGAATAGTATTACTTCTATCTTAGTTTACTTCATTTATCCGCCTCTCCAACTCACTCTCATAGAACCCTGTATCCAATGCTTTGCCCACACCTTTATCCCCACTTAATGCTCATGCTGTTGTTGTTGGTCAGCTGCATTTCAGCTCTCATTGAGCAGGCCTACTATTAAAAGTATTCCAGCCTTGGCCATCCTGTTTTTTGTATGTGCGTGTGTGTGTACACACAAGTACACACACACAAAAAAACTTGTGTACACACAGGTACACACACACACACACACACACACACACACATGCATTGGTAACTACATGGTCCAGTAATGGCAGGTGTATGACTTGAGGGAAATTTTACTCTTATTCCCAGCTAGTCAAGTGATTGTGTAGAGGTTTCCTTGTTACTTCATGTTTTCTTCACAGACAAGATAATCTGCAGCAATTAACTGCACTGGCCCTTAATTTAGGAAGACCAGCAATGTCCCACCTCTTCTTTTTTCCACTCCTCTCCCTCTATCCTTTTTCCTACTATCCCTCCTATCCCTCTTCCTCATCCATGGACTTAAATGTAAATTTGATACATATGGATTTTATAAGTTAGCTATGCAACTATTTTGTTCATCTTACTTCTGCAGCAACTCTTTTGTAAAGCCCAACATTCTCAGATCTTACTATTTCTTCTAGCAACTCACAACATTGCATCATTTATTCAATATTTTCCTCTGTGTGTCTGTGTGTGATTCAAACAGATGCAAAGGGAGTTTGCATCAGTATGACTTGTATTATTATAGTATTTGGTAAAATCTACTTTCTGACCCTGCAATTGCTCCTGTCTTACCAGGCCCACACAACTGGGCACTTTTAAACGCACTAACCAGTGATGTAACACCTGCCCCTATATTAACAACACTACAATCATCACTGGGCCTTAGTCATAATATCATATTACTCAGAACTTCTATCACACATTGTCCAATTATATCATAGCATATGCAAACTTTGCAGCCCCCGTTCTGTTGGAGTAACAGACCAACACCTTGCCAATTGCATTCAAAGCATCCTACTATGTATGCCAGGCCAACCTGTCGCTGCCCACTTCAATACTAGAGGCCATTCTATTGCTCACTTTTCAGTGGGTGGCATCACTGCACCTCATGGATTCACATTTTCAAGGAACCAGAGAAGCACCCGGTTTAAATGAACATTTTACCCGCACTTTCTTTTAGTCCATTAAACTCTTTCTTATTCTTCAATTCCCCTCTCACCTCATCTTTTCCCTTCACCTAACTTTGAATTTTGCTAGCTTCTCCTCCTCATTCCATTTTTCTTGTCTTCTACTTCTCCCACCCTGTTTCTCTCTCTTACCACTTCCTGTTCATGTGTGAAGCTCATATGGTCTTGTATCAGTTGCAGTCAATTTTTTAACTTAGAAGATGTAAAACTCAGCTGTCTCTCATTAAATTCTATCCTGTCAACTTTTCCCTGATGAAGGACTCTGTCTGAAACTTTGAATATTCCATTCTGCATGGCGAGTTCACTGTACTATATATATGTATCCTTATGAGTCCATCAGGAAGGATTCAAATCATTTTTGTCCATTTTAACATTTGCACCTATGTTTATTACCATACATCCTCGTACTTGCCTAAACTTTGTTGTTTAGTTCTAGGTCAACCCTGATTGAGCAAACCTGTTAGGATCAGTACATCTATTTTTGAGCTATCCAGAAGCACATTATTTGGTGTGTCCTCTTTTTAAACAGTAAACTGTGATTTGGAAAAGTTTTGGTTGTTATTTCTTGTAGGCAAGTGGCCATATATAGGCTTTTTGTTTTTCCACTTTTAACTTTTCTCTAATCCCAGTCACTGCTAGTTCAGCTACCCTATATTCTTGATGCCATAGTTGCTTATATTGTTAGCCAATATGATATCATTAAGTCATTTAACCCTTTAGCATTCACATAATTCTCTCAAAAATAATGCTTATTTATTCACATTGTTTTGGATTCGTCATAGATTATCTTATAGCTTTGAAATTTTTGTTAATTTTTAGAATGATATTGTGAGAGTTCAGATCTGGCCAGTCTGAACGTAAAACAGGTGGAATATTTTGGCCGGATAAGGCCAGTTTAAATGTAAAGGGTTAAAACTGTCAGTCAATTAGTGATTCCACAGTGCCTAGTGTGCACCATTGTTTGCATTAGCTATACAATATGAAGTTGTTTTCCTACTACCTTCACACATATTCTACATATTCTCTGTTAAATCTTCTCTTTTAACATCCAAACTTCTGCAATTCTATAACAGATAGTCAAATATGAACTATGGCATTGATGTTCAGAATTTTCTGTTGGTATCTAGTTGTGAACTCTTTTAAGATGGTCTCAATAATAATGAAAATAATAGGCTTATAGGAATGAACACTGGACCTTGTAGACAGTTTCTTGCTAATCCTATTTGAATTTAGCTGCTACATATGGCTAGTTTATATGCACTTTTCATCTGGGAGTATAAATTTTTCCATTATCCATTCATACAAGTACCAAGTTGGGGAGCTACAACATTGAATTGCCAAGAACTTCTAATTAAAATTTATATTTCCTCCTCTTTTCATAAGGTTAACATAACAGTGTACTTCTGTACATAGGATTATCATTTTAGATTTGATTGGTTTCTTTTCAGTCCCTCCTACAAGTCCTTTTTATCACTCCACCTATATTTCATTATTACTCTTCTATCATTCTACCTCACTTCCATGACTACATTCTGACCAGTCCATTTTCAGTATCCCCTGCTATCAGCTTTTGTTACTGCTAACCATCATTCTTTCTCCCCTGATATAATTCTTCATTGACACCTTGTGTTCACCTATTACAGTTCATCACTATTGCTTTTCATCACTTGCCCTCTCTTAACATTACCCATCTTTATTACTTTGCCATCACACTGTTCATACTGAGTGAGTGACAGATTTGGTTGTTTTGCTGATAAAGAAAAAAGCTGCTGAAACAGACACATCCTATAATCCAGTGATGTCATTCACAGTTCAAAATGTGTTTTCACACATGTCTAGGAAAAGAATTTTCTCCCAAGACTAGATCTGCAGCAGAAACTCTCTTCTCATGTCCAAATGCACTCAAACTGTTGAATATAACTTTGTATACATATACATATAAAATATTGAATAAAATATATATGTTGGCTACTTGATAAAATCTTTATATATATATATATATATACAACAAGAAATAATATTTGTCTCTTATTATAGAAACAAAAGGGTTTATAGGACTGCAAAAGAAGTGCTCAAATATAAATGAGATGAAGATACGCCTAAGGTTAGTGATGCCAACATTTTGCTCCCACCTGGTGTATTGAACCCCAGTAATGAGAGATGTGAAGGAGTGAATATGGGAAACCTGACAAGTACTGTTAGTAGTAGAAATAATGTTAGGGATGGGCCCTGGGAAATCATGTAATTGTAGAAACCCTGGATTATGGTCCCTTGACGAGTTCTATCTAATTACTAATGTAATATATAAATGCATTGTTAAGGATGAGGATAATTTAAATAAGTTTTATACAGGTAGTACAGTAAATTTTAAGGCTAGATATAGGGCCCACATGAGCCTGTTCTCAAATGGTAAATACTGTAGCTCTACCACACTCGCATCTTATTTACATGATCTAAAGAGGAATAATAAGAGTTATTCTCTGGAATGGTCCGTTATTTCGAGACCCTCTTACTTCAGATTAAATATTAATAAGTGTAAGTTATGTGTAAAGGAATCCCTTGCAATCCATAAGTCTTTTGGACTAAAAACTTTAAATAGATTTACTGAGGTGATTCCTTTTTGCAACCATAGGTATTCGTCCACCTTTTTGAAAGTATATAGAAATAAAAATAGATGTAATAAAATTGTTTAGCGTTAGGGGATTTGAAACCGGCGAGGTTAAATTTCTGTTAACTACAGCCACCTGAGTGTTTAGCAATAGTCTCTTTTTTTTTCTATATAAAATTTGGACTGGTCCACTGATGGGTTCTTCTTAAATTATATAAGCTTTTCATAAAAAGTATAAACTTTTCATAAAAAATTTTGATCTGTGCATGTTTCATGTTTATCCTGATGAGGGGGTCATCGCCGTGATGCACTTTAGTGTAAATGAACTGCAGTGGTGAGCTCCCGAAATGGCCATAGATATATGTGAATGTTGAATTTGACCGGTGATATCTGTTTATTATGAACTTTGAATGTACTTGTGGGGTGGGGGGGGTAAAAGATTTTTTCCGAGATGTATGTGAGTTTGACCTGTGGAAGTCTGTTTACTTATGAATTTTGGACGTACTTGTATGAGGGAAGTAAAAGACTTTTTCATATATTTCTTTTTTTTAATTTTTTAAAATAATTTTTAAGAAATATTTTGTCTGATAAAATCTTTTTAGTCGGTGGACACTTATTTTATTTTATTTTTATTTTTATTTTATATATGTCCATTTTGATAGTTTTGAATTTTTAGTCATTATATTTAATTTTTGATAAGTCGTTCTATTTGTATTTTATTACAATATATATTTTTACATTCTATGATTTTATGTATATGTATTATTTTTTTATGTGTTTGTAGACCATAGTGTTTTTTATATATGATTAAATGTTTGAGGGGTGGTGTTGTATGTAAAGTCATTGACCCAAATTTAATGTTTGTTCTATAACCAATGCTTCTTTATATATCTATATCTATAAAGCTGAGTTTGTGACTGTGTGTGTGTGTATTGCATCTATAGAAATCCACATTTTCCACTTTTTCGTAAAAATTTTTACATCAATGGAATTTTCTCGATGTGAACTTTCCAGTGCAGTAATTAGATTTTTTAAATTCCGTTTACTTTGTGTGATTTAAGGGAGATTTGGCTGTTGTTTCTAGCAACTTTTATATTTCTTCCCTTCTACCTGGAACAGCGTTCTTACACACGTGCTCAACAGAGAGAGAAAGTGATACATACAACGTCATAGATTAAACTTTCTTCTCAGTATTCTTTACCTATTTTTCATAACATTGATATGTAAAAACACGCACAATCACACATACGTGATCTGTGACAACAACATACACATTGCTCTCGTTCTCCATTCATTTCTCCCCCTCTTCCTCTCTCAAACGCATACACGTGCAAGTAAACACAATCATTCAGAAAAATATAACTCATGTTCGTCAATGTGGCATAACTACAGAGTTGTACCTCCTAACTTTGGAAGGTCATAACTTTCAGAAAAATGAATATTTTTTTATGAAATTTTCTATGCATATATTATTTATTATGTAGATTCCGAATATACAAAAATTTTCGGTGAAAGTGTTTTGGGAGGGGGGTGGGGGACAATTTTCGGAAATTCCATTTAAATTCCTTTTAACTTACAGGAAAATGAGTATTTTTTCGTGAAATTTTCTACAAATATACCTTGATGTATGTACATTTCGAGCATGTAGGAATTTTGAAGGAAACAACTGCAGGTTATTTTTGAGAAGTGTTCCCCACTCGGTGGTGTTTCGGAGCAAGTCGTCCATATTTGTTTCATTTTTCTCTATTATGTGCGTATGTGCATCTGTAGATTTCTAATGAAGTAATAGGCAGTGAAGAGAAACCGTCATAAGAAAACTTTTAACTACCTCTATTCCTTTCTCCCCCTCTCTCTACCTCTTCCTCTCTCGCTCTCTAAAACGCATACACGTGCAAGTGCACAATCATTCAGTAACATGTAACTCATGTTCGTCAATGTTTTGTAAATATACCACGATTTTCACTAGGGTCAGGGTTATGGTTAGGGTTAGGATTAGTGTTACGGTTACGGTTTTAGGGTTAGGGTTTAGGGTTAGTGTTAGGATTAGGGTTGGGTAATCATGCGGGTTTTAATCTGAAAAATTACAGATATGTGAAAAGTACTGACCCTGCCATCTATTATAACTTTTGTTCTTCTGTTTAATATATACATAGATTATGCCTCCAAAGAAGAGAGTTTGCTGGGGAAAGAAAGCAACTGGTTTAAAATGACAGCAACAGACTGCAGCAATTCACCACATTCCAGAAGCTACTTTCAACATAATGCAAAATGGTGCATCAACATCTGCCCAATCTGATAGAATTCTGGCAAAACTGTGTAGCAACAGATCTCCAGCAATTGCTTCATCACAAATTGCCGTCCTAGCTCCTGTGAAAAGGGATTACCCTGCTATGTATAATCAGGGCAGTGAAAAAGTTGTTTTGCACAAGCATTTCTATAGCCAATTAGACAGATGAAATTTATGTACGCTTAATAATTTTACGCAAAACAGCCTTCAGACTTTCCCTATTAATTTCATCGTCTTTTGAATTATGAACATATTTACATCATAAGGGTTTTTTCGTTGTAAGGCTTTCTTTTTTAGTTCATTTTCACCTAGCAAGACTTATCATAGATGGCGTAATAAGTCACACCCGGACATGGTCGGGTTATACTGCTAGTATATATATATATATATATATATATATATATATATATATATATATATATATTATAATGGAATAATCACTATGGAGCATTGTATAAAATATATTGTATAAAGGAACGTGGGTAAGGCCAGAAAAATGCGAAGTAAATGCAAGGCAAATCACAAGAAAACAAATATATGAATTATTGTAGACTCACCCTACATTCAATATTTCAGGATTATGACCCCGTTTTCAAGAAATTAACAAATGTTGCCGATGTGCGTGTGTGTGAAGTGGACATGCGTGGAAGGATGTTGCTATAGCAACCAGCTAGCTTCCTGTAAATCTCTTCTGTTGTTGATATTTGGTTCCCTTTTGTGTATGAGGATGGCCTCAGAGATTCTAAGGTTGCCCCTGTTCTTCTGTGTTGCCTTGATGTGCTCTGTGAATTCTGGGTCTGGCATTTCTGCAGTTGTTTCTTCATAGAAGTGTCTGCTTGCATCATCATCATCATCATCATCATCATCATCATCGTTTAACGTCCGTTTTCCATGCTGTCATGGGTTGGACTGTTCGACTGGGGTCAAGGAAGCCAGGAGGCTGCACAAGGCCCCAATCTGATTCTACAGCTGGATGCCCTTCCTAACACCAACCACTCCAAGAATGTAGTGGGTGCATTTTATGTGCCACCAGCATAGAGACCAGAGGAACTGGCATCGACCATGATTGGATGGTGCTTTTTATGTGCCACTGGCACGGAAGCCAATCAAAGCGGCACTGACATTGGCCATGTTCGGATGGTGCTTTTTATGTGCTAACGGCATGGGTTTGCAGTTTTCTTGTGCTTCCTATGTAGGATGTGCCACATTTGCTACAGATGATTTTGTATACAACATAGGTCCTCTGGCACAATTCAGGGTCATTAATGGAACAGTTCAATAATGTGTACTCCTCAGAGTAGTGAGAGGTGTTGTTCTTGGACAGAGCTTTTATCAGGGAAAGGCCGGTGTGCACTATCTGTATGTCGAGTCCTTCCCTGTGGACTGTGTGTTGCATTGCTGCAGTAGTTCTGTTGTCAAAATGTGGTTGCTTTAGGAAGCATGTACCAGACTTGAGAGTACAATGGTTCTTCCAGGGTTTATTGACCCTGATGTTCTTTACGCACTGTTGTTTGGCTATAGATGGTGTGTAGCCATTCAAGTTAGGTCTTTGAGGAACCGTTTGATGTTGACAGCTTTGTCGGTCACTTCACTACAATTGTTGTTTATACGTGCAATCTCGTTTCTCACGTATGCAGATTTGGTTCTAGTGGGTAAGGCTGATTGGTAGTGGACGAAAGTTTTTTGCTAGTGGCTTTTCTGTAGAAGTTGGTAAATATGGAGCCTTCCTCTGTGATCCTGAGTTGAAAGTCGAGTAGAGAGAGGGTTCTGGATTCATCTGGATGTTCAATCTCAAATTTGATGTTTATGTCAATGTTATTGAAGGTCTGGTGTATGTTAATGGCCTCATCCCTGGAAGACATGATGATAAAGATGTCATCAATGTACCTGGAGAAGAAGATGCATGAGCAGCAGGTATTGAGTGCTGTACGTTCTAGCTTATCCATGTACGTGATGGCCAGCAGGCCTGAAAGGCTAGATCCCATAGGTAGGCTGGAAGTCTGTTTGTAAATCACACCATTATATTGGAAATAGGTGTTACTAACTATAATGGTATGTCCGAGGGTGTAAGGCCGAAGAGCTGGAGGTTGATGGATGAAGAGGTGAGAGAAGATGAAGGGGAAGATGGGAAGGAGGACATTGCAGGGGAGACGGGAAAAAATGAGGAAGAAAGTGGGGGGAGATAAGGATGTGATGTAGTCTATGAAGATATCGACGGCCGGGAGAGCCGGTACAGAAGTGTAGAGAGAAACTATGTCTAAACTAAAAGGGTATTTGTTATTGGTTTTCTGCAATCATGTCATTCACTCTGATCTTCCTTGAATTACCTCATTTCAGATATGCTCTCACAATGATATTCCTAGCATAAGTCTTTCCATGGCTCTTTGCATTGTAGTCAATCAATATTTTTCCCTCTTCATATAAAAGTGCAGGTAGGACAGTACTATTGAAGAGACTGGTGCATAGAGTTTTGTGCAACTTTGCTTGAGCACATCTTTTATTAAGGTTAATGCCTTCTGTCCTGCCTTTATTCTCAAGCTTTCAGCATCTGTTAGTTTTCATGGAAGAATGAAAATGAAGGACAGTGACACCTGCATATAGTTGTTACATGATGTCAAGCCAAGGGAACAGTAACACATACATGCACTTTTTTCACTTTCTGTCAGCCGAATCTACTCATAATGCTTTGATCAGCCTGGTGTTCTAGTAGAAGATACTTACCCAAAGTATCACACAGTGGGATTCAACCTGAAACTATGTAGCTGGGAAGCAAACTTCTTAACCACACAGTCACACCTGAAAAATTCAAATCAAAGGACCTTAAAGTCAACTTAGCAAAAGCCAAAGTTCTAGTTATCAGGAAAACAGACAGGACTTGCCTGGTAGAAATTCCATATAGTGTACCCAATGAAAACTATGGATACAAGATGTGTTTTCTGGTATCTGCTCCAATCTTTTGCATTCTAACAGCATTGCCTGTTATGTCACTGTTGCCAAGGTGTATCAGTCCAAGTCAGTGAACTTTTCCTTGTATCAGTCCAAATCAGTGAACTTTCCATTACATTGGTAATGTTGAGGGGGAGAATTGCATGCATGGGCAACTGTCAGTCTTCCTTTAAAAAAAAAGATTCTTACCTGGCATGCATGTACATGTACAAATAAATTGATATCAACTGAAACTGCTCCTCACACAAATATTGTGGCTATTAGGGTTTACACTCCCATTCACCCTGAAAAGTCTAAACATTACAAAGATTTATTTGGGTTCTAGGCTGTAGTATTATGCTTGAAGAATCCTGGCAGTACTTGACTAGATCTTTATTTTACCAACCTTGAAAAGTTAAAAGGTAAGTTTACCTTAGCAAGAGTTGAACTCTGAACATAAAGGGGCAGAATAATATACTGCAAGATATTTTGTTCAAAGTTCTTGTGAGACTAGCAATGTATGACCTATATTATTGCTTATTAGATTGTTCTATTATGTTATCAGTGAGATGAGCTGGGCTATTGCCAGTTGAATCTTATATGAACTATTATTTTCACCTGAGAAACAGTCTGATCTATTTTTACATTGTGTTAGATTTAAATAATTCCTAGATGAAATATCTCTCTGTGCAACATGCTTTGGCTAATTATATTTTGACTAGTTAAGTGCATGCTAACATACTTAATAATGAATCTAGAATTTAAATTAATAAATATTGAATAAGGGTATGAGTATCAATGAAGAGTAAGCCTGATTGCTGACAAGTACAGTGATAATTCTAGTCATGTTTTGGTGTAATTAAACCTTTTCAATGATTCCTTAGGCCCTCAACTCCTCGTGAGGCCATGAGATCTCTGGCATAACTTATGGGATGTTGTAGACAATTTTAACCTGGTAGATTCCATCCTGCTTCAAGTCTGACCATAGCCAATTTCTTTGAGAGTAAAAAAAGGGAAAGAGAAGAATCAACCCCAGCACTAGATTGGTAATTTATTTTCCAACCTTGAAAAGATGAAAAGAAACATTGATCTCAGCAGGATTTGAACTTGTAGTGCAGAGAGCCAGAACAAATATTTCCAGGTATGCTATCTGAAGTTCTAACAACTCTGCTATGTCCTTAACAAAGCCTAGATGACTGAGAAATGTAAAGATTTTCACTGAATAAGCACTGACTCGCTTATTTAAAGTGGTCTAATTGCACTGAAATGCATCCAGAGTTGTAACCCTACTTGCCAAAATCAGACTTAGCTATCATTGCAAGCCTCCATTCTATTTTTCTAAATCAGTTTTAATGATTTTAAATTCCAGAGTTGCTTCTTGATCAGAATTTTTTTCTTCACTAAGAGTGTAATTGTCATTACTTAAAAGTTCTTTGCTTACTATATTAAATATGTAGTTAAGATCAACTTAACTGTTTGTTTTTCATGCAGAAAGCATCCTTGCATTAAGTTGTCTTACTTTCCTCTTTCCTACTCATTCTTTAAAATTATATTTCAAATTGCTTGGCATGGCCAAGTCATTTGTTGAAGAACATTTGGCAAGGACGCAGTTTAAGAATTAAACAATTGAAATGAAGTTAAGTGTTTTTCTAAGATTAAACTCAGAACTCCAAACAGAAATTGGACTAAACTAACATTACACTAAGCTATATTTGTTGTTGTTTCTATGTAACCCCTGAACAACTTATCAGTGTTCCAGCTTTGGTCATTCTGTCATTTTTTTTATAGAGATTAATTTGATCTAATTGTGTATCTATCTTTTATTGGTTTCAGCCAAGTGCTTGAGGCTATGCTGGCACACCACCTTTCAGTATGTTTGGGTCTCCTTTCTGTACTGAAGAAGCAAGTTGGAGGGAACTGCTCTTCTTTGTGCCTCCTGTCGCAATGTTTTTCATCTGGGATTTCAGATGGCAATTTGTCTAGATACTTTTTGAAGTCTCCTTGTAAATCTCTGAGGTTGTTTAACAAGATGTTAAACAGTTATGGTATCATCAAATAGTTATGTATCATCAACATCATTATAATTAAGACTATGTTCTCTCTGGTCAGACTGCATACAGTATAGAGATATTCTCAAGTGGTATAGGTTAGATAATTAGTGGTTAAAACATTGGTGTACTTTGACTATAGGTTGGTAAAACAGCATGTACTATGTTTGTAGGTTAGATTATGTCTAACACAAAGATAGAATGATCAACGCTGGAACATCTTTAATTATAGAGTACGATTATATACATAGTAATATGACACATGTCAAAATCATGATACAATGGTTATCAGGTCATCATACCCTTTTTAGAAGTTTTAATCTCAGAGTTTATAAATGCAAAACTACACATTTTCTACATAATTGCAAGACAAAGTTCATATTTGTTGTCATTTTTTTTTAATTGGTCCTACCTGCTTCAACTCATTAAGCAGTTGTGTGGATCTTTTCATATTTTGAAGTAATAAAAATCTTTCTTTGGCTCTTTCATTGGTTTAGAACTGAATACTGGTTTTGTGTTGGAAGAGCTTAAATAGAGAAGAGAAAGAAAATAAACCCACAGGTTATGTTTTAAACCTGTTTCACCACATTGTCTTTTTTCTTCAGCCTAATTAGCAGACTACATACATATATATATATTCCCATATCTTTTCTTTTATATATATATATATTTCCTTGTCATTTCTTTAATATATATATATATATATAATATATATATATATATATATATATATATATATATATATATATATATATATATATATATATATATATACATATATGCCTACACACGTATATATATTCCCTTGTCATTTCTTTAATATATATATATATATATATATATATATATATATATATATATACATATATGCCTACACACGTATATATATTCCCTTGTCATTTCTTTAATATATATATATATATATATATATATATATATATATATATATATATATATATATACATACATAAAAACTTGTATAAATATGTGTGTGTGTTTGTCAGTATGTACACACACACTATTATTGTACTGTACTGTGTAATATATTTCCTTTTAATGCAGTACTGCTCCATCTTGGCCTGTTTCAAACTGTATTTTATACTATCTTTAGATACGATGTTGTTGAAAGAGAGAAAACAAAATTATATTAGTTCTTCTCTTTCTACTGACTCATCTATCTATCTATCTATTTCTCTCTCTCTCTCTCTCTCTCTCTCTCCCTCTCTCCCTCTCCCTCTCTCTCTCTCTCTCTCTCTCTCTCTCTCTCTCTATATATATATATATATATATATATATACATACACACACACACACACAACTTCTTTTACCAATAAGAGAGAAAGTGGCAGAGCATTATTTGGTCTAGCATTACTATTTACATGTTTATGAACATAATATAAATTCTATGCTTGATGACAGAGTACAATATATTTTTATGATATTAATAACCAGAAAATAAATCAACAATATGGTCTGATGGCTCTATTGTAAGAGTAACATTACATTTCTGTAGTCAGACAAGTTTGTTGCCAGGTTAGCAGTATCCCTTATATACACACACATGTATATATATTTATGTTTGCGTGTGTGTAACTGTCATCTCCCCTGAAGATCTGGTGTTGTTGCTGCTGAGTCTATTTTTGTATGTATTACTACTTAACTACATTTAATTATCTGAGATTATTGCCAGTAGAAATAATCATCTGATGTTAAAGGGTACCAGATACAAACCAACTTACAAAAAAAAAGCAACAAAGTTTGTGGATCTAATTAGTCAATTGACATCACAGGTAGTTTCGATCTGTTTGTGTGTTCACTTGTGTGTTGTGTGTGTGTGTGTGCACACAAACATTGAGTCTTTATCTGGTTTACACGAAAGAGAATATGATTTTAGGGTGGTGTCAGTAACATAAGTAACTCAATTGAACATCATTGATTTGTCAAGGTTATTGTTTAACCCCAAGTCAATCTTGATTAAGCAGGTTCGTGATCTCTGGTTTTGACTGCTCTTTTCTTTTCCGGTATAGAAAACCCAGGACATCTTATCCATCAAGTCTTTCAAAGACGATAGATTATGATTTGTGAGAGATTTGACTGCTATTTGTAGCAGATTGAGCAACCATAATAAGTCTCCTTTGCTGGCTTGATTTGTCAAGGTATTTAACGGTGGTTGAACATGCTTTTGGAGTTTTGTTGTTGTTTCTCTATTTTATTTAACAAATGCATTATGAGTTACTGGTTTCTAAGGAGTCCATCACCTATTCACTACAAGAGTGATAAGGAACTTTATTTGTTAAGTACTGTAGTCTTTCTAATTTAATTTGTTTTTGCTTTTGTTTTCTTTTTAATGTTTATTTTCTGTGCCAAATTTAATCGTTGAAGGATATGCATACATATCATCATCATCATCATCATTTTAACATCCACTTTTCCATGCTTGCATAGGTTAGGCAGAATTTATCGAAGCAGATTTTCTATGGCCATCTCTCACCCGTTTCCAAAGTAATATTTGTCAGACATGTTTTCATAGAATATTGAAAATGAACAATACTGCTTGTATGACAGTAGGACTCATTTACATCAGTTATGTGATGTCAAAACAAGGACACAAATATAAACATACTCATTCACATGCACACATATGCACAAACGTGCATACTCTCACACACGCATGCACACTCACTCACTCATGTGCGCACACTCACTCACGCACACATACACATACACACACAGCAGGCCTTTACCAAATCCACTCATAAAGCTCTACTTAGCTTGGAGCTATAGTCAGAGACAATATTCCAGATGCCATGCAGTCCAGGGTGGACCATAGTCTTGTGAATGGATTTGATAGATGGAAACTGAAAAAAATCTTATTGTGAATATATATGCAGTATGTTTGTGTGCATGAGCATGTATGTTTGTGTCTCCTTGTTTTAACACTGCACACTAATCGTAAACAAATGTCACCGTCCATGAAAACAAGTTTGGCCATTGTACTGTTTGTATTAAAGGAGTAAGGAAAATATCACCTTGCTTGCATACAGCTGAGGTATATATATATATATATATATATACTCATTACAGATATAGGGTAAAGGATTATTAATTTATTAATAAATTAATAATTAATAATTTTACCAAGTAGTTCGGTTTGGAAAAAACCATTATCGGTAAAGAACTTATACAAAAAGTTGTTTTAAAATTATAAACATAATTAAGGGATCAGCAACAGTTGCTTCACCACATACCGAAATTTAGAAATAGCAGTTAAAGTGCTAATTCTACTACTACAATAAGTCTCAAACAGGTATGTGGTGAAGCAACTGTTGCTGATCCCTTAGTTATGTTCATATATATATATATATACTTAATCATATCAAAGGGAAAACTAGCAAATTATCTTATTTGCTAAACTAAAGTCAGAAACCAATTTGGTCCAGGAGAAGAGATGGTAAAAGTTTTTCTTTTTCCTTTCGTTCCTTTCAAGATTTTATCCCTAATTTTGTGGTTCTATAACCTAGCTGTTCTTTCTAGCGTAAGGAATCCCATGAGTGGATTCTGCTTATGTATTTAAATGTACACTGTACCTTATGAGTATATATATATATATATATATATATATATATATATATATATATATTGGGTTGTCCGGAAAGTTTGTGCCAATTTATAGTAGCTTACCTTTGGACTTATTTGCCATGAAACCACCTCAATTCTGGGAAGAGGGTATTTTCAAGTTAAAGGAAAGATGGAGACGCATTGTGCAACAAAATGGTTCATATTTGGTTAATTAAAGATGTAATGGCAAGTATTTATTGACCTTTTTCTTTCCTTTAAAAATTGGCACGAACATTCTGGACAACCCAATAATACAGGGGTTGGACAAAATAATGGAAACACCTTAAAATTTCAAACAAATTTATTTTAATATGGAGTAGGACTGCCTTTAACAGTAATTACAGCTTGAATTCTATGAGGTATGGACTCGTACAAAGTTTTAATTTTTTCCAAAGGAATTTTTGTCCATTCTTCAGCTAAAACATTTCTTGTAGTGATGATGGTGAGGGATATTGACTCCTTATTTGTTTTTCTAAAATGCACCATAAATGGCCAGATAAGATGTTCAACTTCACTAGAATGTTCCTCATGCTATTCAGCAACAACTTTAGCTGTGTGAATTGGTGCATTATCATCCTGAAAGATTGCGTTTCCCTCCAGAAACAGTGCCGCAACCATAGGATGAATTTGATCAGATAAAATGCTTAAATAGTCTTGATTATTAATTCTGCCATGAAGGGAAACCAGATATAGCTCCGCAGATCATCACAGATTCTCCTCCATGTTTAACAGTTGGAAGAAGGCAGTCTGCGTCAAATGCTTCTTTTGGCTGCCTCCACTCGAGTACTTGGCCAGTGATCGGAAATAAGGTAAAAGATGACTCGTCTGAGAAAATAACATTTTTTCACTGCCCTAGGGACCAATTCTGTAGGTTTTTACTCCACTCTCAAAGATTTGTAACGTTTGTTTTTGAAACTAGTGGTTTTCTGATTGCAGCTCTTGACGTATGCATGTGTGAAAATGGGGAGAGGAGAAAGGAGTTGGTCAGTTGTAGTGTGTGCATGGTGTGATGTGAAGGTGTTGGGAGGTGGGGAAGGCATGGGTGGGGGTGGGGGTAGGGGGTGTAAAGAATTGGATGGGGTAGAGTGGGAAGGTAGAGTAGGAGTGTGTTGGGATGAGCTTATGAGGGGGAGTTGACGATGAAGGGGGAAGGGGAAGGTGGATGTAAGAGAGGGGGAAGGTGGGTATGGGAGGTGGAGAAAGAGAGTGAGAGAGAGGGGAAGAGAGTGAGAGATGGGAGAGTAAGAGAGAAGAGAGAAAGAGTAGGGGTGAAGAGAAGTGGGAGTGAAGAGACATACAGAGAAGTAGGAGTCAGAGCAGGAGGAGATGGGTGGTAGGAGGGAGGGAGGGGAGTTGAGCCCATGTGGCGCAAAGGAGCGAAGAGAGAAGATTAATCCCTGTTCACGGTGCAAACGCGAGTCCGGATGGCCCCTGTGCATGGACAATCCAAACACGGACAGGTGTTGCTGCAAGGAGTGACCGGCAGAACGGAAATGGTGTGACACCGGGGTGTCATTGCCAACGTTGATGTCTCGGAGGTGTTCCGCGAATCGGTCGGCCAGGCGGCGCCCCGTTTGTCCGATGTACAGAGAATGTCAGAGAGAGCAGGAGATACAATAGATAATGTTAGTGGAAGTGCAGGTGAAGGAGTCGGTGATGCGATAGGGTCGGTGATGGGTGCTGGTGAGGAGGGTGGTGTTGGAGAGGTAAGGGCAAGTGCGGCAGCGTGGGCGGGAGCAAGGGAACGAGCCAGGTTGGGTTGGGGAAGAAGCTGTGGACCAAGAGGTCTCGTAGGTTATGGGCTCGTTTGAAGGAGGGGAGGGGTCGATTAGGGAAGATGTGGGAGGTGGAGGGGTCGGACTGGAGGCGCCGGAAAGCTCGGAGAATGGAGCATTGGAGGGGTAGGGTGGTGGGATGGTAGGTGAGGGGAATAGGGAGGCGGGAAACGGCAGGGCGGGTTCGAGGGGAGAGAGCAGATGCACGGTCCACAGAACGTGCTCTGGCAAGGGCGGTGTGGATGGTGGTGGGTGGATATCCATTCAGGCTAAAGTGGCGAGCCATGAGTTGAGACTGAGTCTCAAAGTCATGGCTGTCACTACAAAGTCTGCGTAGACAGAGGAATTGGGAATAGGGGATGGAAAGTTTTGTGTGTTTAGGGTGGGAGGAGGAGAAGTTGAGATAGGAGTGTGAGTCTGTGTGTTTGTAGTGGATGGAGGTGCTAAGGGCGGAGTGGAGGATGCTGACCGAAATGTCGAGAAAGGGGACAGAGGTGTCAGAGATAGTACAGGAGAAGTGGAGGGCAGGATGGAAGGATTGAACGAAAGAGAGGAACGAGTCAAGATGTTCGCGGGAGAGTGAGGTGGCACCGATACAGTCATCGATATAACGACCATATAGTTTGGGAGTAGGACCAGTGAAACTGGAGAATATTTGGGCCTCAACATAACCAACGAACAAGTTCGCGTAGTTGGGGCCCATTCTCGTCCCCATGGCCACTCCCGAGACCTCCTGGTAGATATCCCCCGCGAACGAGAAGCAGTTAAGAGATAGGACAAGTTCGGCCAGACGAATGAGTGTGGAGGTGTCGGGTTGTGGGTTGGGGCGTTGGTCTAGGAAATACTTAAGGGCACGCAGCCCCTCGTCGTGGGGGATCACCGTATAGAGGCTCTGAATGTCTAGAGTGAAGAGAAGCTTAGAAGGGCCAGAAGGGAAAAAGAAAGAGTTGAATAGACGAAGCGCGTGGTTAGTGTCATGAATGTGGGAAGGGGACGAGGACATGGTCTAGGTATTTTGAGATAAGCTCGGTGGGGCAGTTGCAGGCGGAGACGATGGGGCGGCCAGGGTTGTTCGGTTTATGGATCTTAGGGAGGAAGTAAATGGTGGGGATGCGAACAATAAGGTTGGAGGCGGTGGCAGGGAGACGGGAGGAGAGGATGAGGTCATGGATAGTGGAGGACACAGTCTGTTGGTAGCTGGGCGTGGGGTCGGAGGGCAGAGGGCGGTAGAATGAGGTATCTCGAAGTTGGCGGAGAGCTTCGGCCTTGTAGAGGTCCGCGCGCCATACCACCACGGCTCCACCCTTATCAGCCGGTTTTATGATGATGTCCGTGCGGCGTCGGAGGGATCGAAGGGCCGAGAGTTCGGTTGGGGAGATGTTGAGTGGAGAGGGACGCCTGGAAAAGTTAAACCGGCCCACAGCGCGTTGGCAGGCGCCCGCGAAAAGATCAACTGCTTGGAACTGGCCAGGAGCAGGTGTCCACTGGGATGGTCGGCGGCCCAGGTCAATGAAGCAGTCCTCGTTGGGTACGGGTGGTGTGTTATGGAAAAGCACACCCAACCTAATGCAGCGCACAAAGCTGTGGACATCGGCACAGGTTTGAAATTCCTTGCAGGATGGAGTGAGTGGGATGAAGCGCAGACCCCTATTGAGGATGGAGCGCTCCGCCTCAGAGAGAGGAAGATCTGGAGGAATGGTAACGACAGACTGAAGTGGAGAGGGGGTGGGTGGAATAGAAGTAGGAGGGGATGAAGTAGGGTTAGGAGGGGCGGTCGGGATGGTGGAGGGCTGGGAGGGAGGGGTGGAGTGTGTGTGTGGGGGAAGCATATCAGGGAGGGAGAAGGGTGGTGGAGGGGTTGGGGTAGTGGCATCGGGTGTGGAGAAATGGAGGAGTGAGTGAAGTTTGCGAAGCTTAGTGTCAGTAAGAAATGCATGAAAGAGATGATTAAGTTGAATGATAAAGCGCAATGTGTTGTGAGCATGGGAGGGTGACAGAAAGGAGAAAAATATGGAAAAGGCTGGAGGAAGAAGGCGGTCGATAGTGTGGATTTTAGAGAGATTGGAGCGAATGGTGGCCCGCATAATGCGGTAGGATGTGGTGCGGAGTATGGGTAGAATGGTGGTAGAAGAGTGGAGAGTGGGGTGGAAACCCTTAGGGATGAGGCGGTGATGTAAACAGCGACTGAGAAACGTAATATGACTAGAGAAACGAGTCTTCTTGAATATGAGTAAGGAGAGTCGTATAGTAGGTTGAAAGTATTGAGAGGGAAGTGTGCGGAGGTATAGTTTTAGGCGGTTGTGGAGAGTGAGTTGGAAAGATTTGTAGTCAGGCATGATGGAATGAGAGAGAAAAGAAAATTAGACGTGGGAAGGAGAATTACAAAAGGTGTGGTGGAAAAAAACAAGCATGATGAGAAAATTGGATGTGGGGAAAAATATATATATATATATATATATATATATATGTATGTATGTTTAGAAACACTTCCTTTTAAACATCATTACTCATTCTTGTTATTACTCCTGTGCATACTACTTGTTACTGATCACCCCTTTTTAGTACCTTCAGTTCTCTACATCCCTCCACCTCAAGTTACATTGTCTTTAACACCTCTCCTATCTGCTATCATTCTGAGCACCTCATATTCACTAAATATACCCCTACCTCCTTTATTACCCCACTCATTATAGCCACCCTCGTTTACCTCTGACCTCCATTTCTGTCACATTTCATCATCATTCCCTTCCCCTCTACACTCACACTGCATGTCATCTCCCTACTTCCTGATCTATCCAGATATATGGTACTACTGCTCTCCACAGCTCTTGTGCTGCTGCTTGTTTTCTCCTTCCTGAGCCACTTTTATCTCTCTCAACTCCCCCTCCATTCTGAGATTTACTATCAACTGTACTTCCACCCTTTTTCATTACTTACTACAGCCACTACTTGCCCAATTGCTAACCATCTCCTCTTGCATTCTTATGAAATTACCCACCCTTTTCTGCTTTCCTGATCCAATGTCTATATTATCCCTTATACCCGCCTACACATGCCGTGAGAGTTTGCTATGGCACCACTTTACCACTTTTCTCTCCGTTCAGCTACTCTCACCCATCCTGTCATAATGTGAGGTAGCCATGTATCTCCTCTATTGCAAGGTACCTGTGCTTGTCCCTCATAATGTAGCCTTCAGCCACTTTTCTCAAATATATTCAGACGAGGTGGCTTGTTCCTTTTCTTGTCTTCACTTAGTCTTGCAACTTATTTGAGAACCTCACTAGTGCCAGTGTAATGAAAAAAGCACTCAGCACACACTGTAAAGTGGTTGGCATTAGGAAGTGCATCCAGTTATAGAAATCCTACCAAAGCTGACATTGAAGCTTGATGCTCATCAGTTCATCCAGCTGGAATGAAAGTGTGTAGATGTATGTGTATTGCATTCAAGAAGTAAGGTCAAGGAGATCTTTTGCCAGGTCCCTCACGGGGAAAAAAACAGCTATAAAATCTCCTGGGTAGGCAATTGTAATGGGGTCAGTTGTATGGGCATACTTCTTACTGAGAAATGGGTTGATAAAACAATTGAGGTGGTCAGAATGTGTGATAGAATACTTACACTGAGATTAGTTTTGCAAAGTAGTACAGCAACTATTATTTCTGCCAGTGCTCCTCAACCAGGACTGCCAGCCAAACAGAAAGACCAATTTTATGATATCTTTTTGCAGATTACTTTGTCAAAAATAATAGTGGCCTTCTCTTCATGGTTGGTGATTTCAGTGGGCATGTTGGGCAGCATCCAGATGGCATGCATAGAGGCTTTGGAGTTGGTTTCTGCAATGAGGAAGGAACTAGGCTAATAGAGTTTGTGATGCAAATGACCTTATGATCTGTGATACTTTCAGGAAAGATGCCAGTCTTGTGGGAACACAATCCTGATTCTCACCTGAAAAGCAGGGAAGATGGTTGCTTATAAATAAAAAGACCTTTCCAAGTGAAGACTGCACTCCTCAACATGGGTTAGTCATTAGTGACTTCAGACTCTGGACAAGAAAAAGACCAGTCTAGAAAAGAAAGATTTAGAATCTTTAGGCAGAGATTTAAAGACATTCTAATTGAAGGATTTGACAAGAAGGAGGAAGAGATAGTGACATACAACCTAGAGAACAGCTGGAAGTTCCTATGCAACAACTTGATGAGGGCCACTGACTAAATTTGTGGCAGGTGCAAAGTCCCAACCCGACCTAAGGTGACGTGGTGGTGCAACAGTAAACAGGGCCATTACAGTGAAGAAACAGGCCTGGAAGAGTGGTGGTAGCAGAGAACTAAATCAGGTAGCTAGAAAAGAAGCTAAGAGATATGTATATTTAGCTAGGGGAGAAGCAGAAAAGAAGTTTGCCAATGTTCTGTGGCCTGAGGACAAGAAACTTGAGGTGTTTCTGATTGTAAGACAGTGTGTTAGAAAAAATCATGTGAGAGAAGTTTATTCGCACGGATGATGGTTCACTTGCAGTTAGTGATTCCGCAAAGAAAGAGGCTTGGAAGTGCTGCTATGAAAGGCTGCTAAATGTAAAGAATGCATGGGAGAAGGAGAGTCTGCCTAATTGATCTAATAGAGGGACAGCTATCTGAATCAACTGTAGCTTGGTAGATAAAGCAATTAAGGATATGGTGACAGGGAAAGTCCCTAGCCCATCAGGAATCACTGTTAAGGTTGCTTAAAATATCCAGCAGAGTAAGGTATGACCTAGTTGTCTACAAGGGAGTTATATCCAACAACTGGTGTAGTAGCATTATAGTCAACTACTTCAAAGGTAAAGGTGACAGAAATAATTACAGAAGAATCAAATTGTTGGACCAGGTGATGAAAGTTATAGAGAGGGTCATAGGTCAATGAATTAGGAAGAGAGTTAGCCTAGGGGAGATGCAGTTTGGTTTTGTGCCAGGGAGAGGCATTACTGATGCTATCTTCCTGGTAAGGCAACTGCAGGAGAAACATTTAACCAGAAATAAACCTCTGTACTTGGCTTTTGTTGACTTGGAGAAAGCCCTTGACAGGGTCCCTTGCTCCTCTGTCTTGTCAATGCAAAAGCTAGGGTTGGTGAGAGCTGTACAAGCCTATTATAGAGATGCTGGCAGTAAGGTGAAAGTCAGCAATGAGTATAGCAATGAATTTAGTTTACAGGTAGAAGTTCACTAAGGATAGTTCTCAACCCTCTCTTGTTTATCATAGTCCTCCAGGCCATAACAGAGGAATTTAAGACAGCCTGCCTTGGGAATCTCCTCTATGCTGATGACCTTGTTCTTATAGTTAAATCTCTACTAGAATTAGAGAAGAGAATTCAGATATGGAAGCAAGGTCTGGAATTCAAGAGTCTTACAGTTAATTTAGCAAAAACCAAAGTCCTGGTAAGTAGAAAAAGACTCAAATTACTAATCCCTTCAGGGAGATGGCCCTGCTCGATATGTAGAAGGTGTCAATAGAAATTCCATAAGGTATACCCAGTGTAAGCAATGAACACATAAGATATGCAGTGGTGTCATAGGAAGATTAACAGAGAAAGTAGTCTTTGTGTGTGGCAGATGTGTAGGTACACAGAAAATAAACTTCCTCAAATGTCCAGGTGAATCCTTAGAAGTAGTAGATAGCTTCCATTACCTAGGCAACTAAGTTAGCAGTGGAAGAGGATGCTCTGAAAGCATAGTTGGTAAAATGAGAACTGGCTGGGCAAACTTCAGAGAGCTTCTACCTTCATTGGTAACTAAGGGCCTCTCCCTCAGAGTGAAAGGTAGATTGTATGATGCCTGCATATGAACAACTATACTACATGTTAATGAAACTTGGGCTGTGACTACAGAGGACATGTGAAGGCTTGAAAGGAATGAAACCAGGAGGTGCTGTTAGATGTGCACTGTCAGTGTGCATGTACGATGAAGTATAAATGATTTAAGAGAAAATTGGATGTAAGAGGCATCAGATGTAGTGTGCAAGAGAGAACATTGTGCTGGTATGGTCATGTAATGTGTGTGGATGAGGACAACTGCATAAGGAAGTGCCAATCTCTAATTGTAGAGGGAACCTGTGGAAGGGGTAGACCCTGGAAGACATAGGATGAAGTGGTGAGAAATGATCTTTTGATGTTGAACCTCACAGAGGAGATGACAAGTGACCATAGTGCCACACAAGCAGACTGAACCCAAAACCACATGATTGCAAAGCTACTGTCTTAACTAGTCATATAAACATCTATAAAAATTATTTCATCCAAAACTCATTTGTATTTCTTTGTCTACACTTTATTAACTGGAACAAAAGGTAGTGTATCTCAATAGAAATGTGGTAACAAAAGGATTATATTAAATAATCTGTTGATTTCACAGTTAATTTCGAAATAACAGAAAGGTTAAAGTAATTACAATTTTGTTTAAAACAAATATCTGAAGAAATTTTTAACAAAATATGTAAAAACAGTTTGAGTTATTCTTCCAAAATTGTATCTTTTGTTACATTTTGATCAAAGTTTTTTGAATAATTACATTTTATAAGATAATTGGGCGAGCAGTATAAACATTTCTTTTAAAATGCAGCTTTGTCAGATAGCAGTTAATTTCAATGTGACTGCCCAACATAAAACAGATCCCCAATACTTGGTATAATTCTTATTAAAATTTCATGAACAAATCTTACATTTGGTTTTCATATGGTCTGGCAAATTAATGGCAAAGACTTTACTTCACTGAAGACCCAAACATGTCACTTTACTTGTAGAACCAGACTTACTCTCAACTGTGCTGTTCACATTGTATTTTTAATTACAATTTTAGGGTTCTCTCTTCTGCCTTTTTTTTTTATCAGAGTCAATTATTAGCCTAATGATTTTTTTTTTACTCCTACTCATAATTCTAATTTTTGCTAATCTAAATACCTTAGCTCACAATATCACGTATGTTAAATTAGATTGGTTGATGGTAGCTGAGATAAATTGGTTTGTTGTTATTAAATCGTACCTTATATATAAAATTTAAGCTCTTAATCAGAAACCTGAGAAGATGAGCTGCACAATAAAGAATTTAAAAGATGAGAATTTAGAGTATTGTATATTTGTGTATGAAATATACCCTACAATAGTATCAATGTCTTGAATCTCATTATTCTCTCCACGGATAGTAAAAATTTTGTATGCCTGTGGAGAATTATAAGATTTGAAATGTAGACACCATTAGACAGGAGTCATAAATCACATCTTATAAAAGTTAGACTTTACAAATGAGATGGCTTCAAATGCATATGCAAATATTCAGACCTTTAAATCCATTAAAGTCTTGCTGTTCAAAAAAAAAAAAAAAGAAAAGAAATCTCTCCACCAAAACTGATTCCATTTTGACTTGAAAGATCTGAGAAGAAGAAGAGAAGTGAGGTGAACATGGTAAGATGTATACTGTTATCCTAAATGTAAAGACTGTCTTCCCTGCCTTGCTTGAGCAGAATTAGTCATTAAGAAAATGAGTTTCTTCTCATTGTGGATGTAATTTTAATTATCTAAATTTTCAAAGTGCAATAGTAAAAACATTGGTCAATGTGTGCAGGAGAGGTGGCTGTTGCAGAAATAGCTACATGATATGAATTAACAAGTGCTGGTTGGAAAAGTGTCATGAACTGTCAGTATCCATGATATAAAAAGACCAAGGAAAATATGGTAAGGTCAGATCTCAGGATACTGATGTAATAAAATACTTAGCCTATGGTAACATCACTAGTACTGGTACCATGAAAACAAAAAGCACTCAGCACACTCTGTAAAGTGGTTGGTATTAGAAAGGGCATCCAACCATAGAAACCATACCAAAGCAGACATTAGAGCATGATACAGTCACTGGATCTTGTTAAACAATCCAGCTCAGTGCTAGCATGGAAGACATGTTAAAAGATAATGATGATGATGATGAACAGTGATGCACATGTTCAGCAAATCCACCTAATTCAAATGGATATTAAAATCACAATATAAGTGTTAAACAGCTATATGTGGTAACTTTCTATTCTTTTACTTGTTTCAGTCGTTTGACTGCGGCCATGCTGGAGCATCACCTTTAGTCAAACAAATCAACCTCAGGGCTTATTCTTTGTAAGCCTAGTACTTATTCTATTGGAATCTTTTGCAGAACCGCTAAGTTATGGAGACATAAAACACCAACACCAGTTGTCAAGTGATGGTGGAGGGATAACATATATACGTACAGGTCGTTGTTGACTTACAACCACAATTGGTTCCGACTGGCTTGTTGTGAGTTGGCCTATAAGCCTACATAGCTTTATTTTATATTTTTACATTCTTACAGTAAATTCTCAGGTAAAAGTTACACACAGCGTTCTGTATTATACTATACCAGTGATATTTGTTCATAGAACAGTACCAAAGAATGCACAATGTAGTGTAAGAAACCGTTACAAAACTTACATAAAAATTTATTGTAGACTGGCGTTTGGCTGTGGATCTTTGATGTCGTTTGTTAGCTGACATCATCCATAGACAGGTAAATTTCTAAGAAATTAAACCCATCAGATTTCAACTGGACTATATATTATTGCTGCCGGGAGCTGGCACGCCAATCATCATAAAGTCATTCGGTCATAAATCAATGATGACCTGTATATATATATATATATATATATCTGTGTGTGTGTGGAGGTGCAATGGCCCAGTGGTTAGGGCAGCAGACTCGCAGTCGGAGGATCGTGGTTTCGATTCCCAGACTGGGCATTGTGTGTGTTTATTGAGCGAAAACACCTAAAGCTCCACGAGGCTCCGGCAGGGGGTAGTGGTGACCCGTTGTACTCTTTCACCCAACTTTCTCTCACTCTTTCTTCCTGTTTCTTGAGTAAAGCTGCGATGGGCTGGCGTCCCATCCAGCTGGGGGGAACACATACGCCATAGAAACCGGGCCCATGAGCCTGGCTAGGCTTTAAAAGGCGCATGAATAAAATATATATATATAATGTGTGTGTGTGGTTGGGAAGCAAGCTTCTTACCACACAGCCATGCCTATGGCTAGTATATTTTTTCAAAGTCTTCTTTGTTAAATGCCAAGAATCACAGAAATGATTAATACATTTTATGTTGGACTAATTTTAGGTTGATTTCTAATAATCCTTATTTAAAGTAAAGGGCACTCTATTAATTTATTTCTTTTGTGTTTTTCAGAATGGGGTCGTGCATTTCCACAGAACCATCACTTGATAAATTTACTTTCACTTACAAAAGCAACTGAAGGCTGTATCTTTTGTGAGCCTTGTCTGAAGCAGAAAAGACGACGACTGGCTAATTTCTGGTGTAAGCCTTGTTGTGAAGGGCTGTGTTCAAACTGTTCCAACAAGCATGCTTCAAAGAAAGATCCTGTGTCTATGGAACATCAAGTTTTAACTTTGAGTTCTGCACTTTCTCAAATCCCATCTGGACCAAGTTGTCCTCTCCATAGTTCCAAAGAAATGGAACTCTTTTGTACAAAGTGTGAGCAAATGATATGTTGCTTATGCTTTTTCGATATGCACCGTAAATGTGACAGCTATGTTCATTCCTTACTAACCGTATATCCAGACAAACGAGGGGCTGCAGAAACAAGCCGTTTAAACCTTGCTGCTAAAAAGAAACAAGCTGAAGAATTAGTTAAAGAAGTGCTAAAAGAGAAAGAAAAAGTAACTGTTAGCATGCAGGAAATAAAAAGAGAAATTTACAGCATTCGTCTGAAGATTGAGAAAGTTCTAAAAGAGAAGGAAAATGAGATCTTTTATGATCTTATTCAGTTGCATGATGATCAGCAGAATTATTTGGATGGTCTCCTTGGTCAAGCACGTGATATGGTTGATTCAGTTTCTCGACATCTTGCCACCCTTGACTGTGCCTTGGAGTCATCTTGCTCTCAATTTATGAACATTTACCAGAACATGAGTCCTGATTATACACTTCAACTTCCACAACCAAAACGATTACACCATGGCCTCAGATTTTCTCCAAACCAGAAATACTTTAATCTGTTTCGAGAGTTTGAAATACACAAGTTTGGAGAAGTCTCTTTAACATATGAAAACAAGTTGGAAAGTGCTACTGATTATACAAACGTTTCTCCCAATATTTTCCTTGAGGCAGATGGTGTAGAAAGCAGTTATGAAGTTATACAACAAATAAAAGACAATCATACAAAAAGATATGAACATTTAGAAAATTTTCTTAGACCACTTGAACCTGTTAAACTGAATCAATTTCCAGCAACTCTAGCAGATGAAACTGATTACAGATGTTTTGGACAAATAGTCAGTCTGCCAAATGGTCGGCTAATAGTCACAGACAGTGTAAATCATACAATAAAGCAATTTAATCGAGAAGGCCATCTTGTTGGCTGTTTAAAAACTGTAAGTCAACCATTTGGTATTTGTGTTTGGTCCAATAGTGAAGTGGCTATTACTTTTCCATACTCATCTGAAATTCGCCTTGTTCAACATGTCAACATGGTACTTCCATGGTCTTGGCGTCCCTTAAAGACAGTCTATAAGTACCGAGGAGTGGCAGCCACTAAAGACAAGAGACTTGTATGCAGTTCATTTGATTCCCTTTCAGCAGATATACTTACTGTTCATTCTGATCATACTGATGTTGTACAACATATTGAAATGGCTTTTCTCTATCCTGAAGTAATTTCATCTGTTGGATGTCTAACCATTACTATGGAAGATGATATTTTAATTGTTGATCAAGATAGCAACTGTTTGGTGTGTATAGATTTAAAAGGGAGGTTAAAATTTGTTTTCCGTGGCAGCAGCAGCCATTGTAATATCTGTATGTGTGGTGTTTTTGGTATTTCAGCTAACAATAAGTACATATATTTGGCAGACACTTGGAAATCTAGAGTAATTCGGCTCTTCAAAGATGGCCAGTTTGATAAAGTGCTTTTTAGTCTCGAGAAATTTATTTTACGCCCACAATCAGTAGATGTGACTTCAGATGGGAAGCTCTTGGTACTTGAGCGTAGTCCTATGTTTTTTGTTCACGTATTTGATTCTGTGTTATAATAGAGAGAGCAAACTTAGTGATAAGTGTTTTTTTGTATATATAACTGTTATGGAACTGAGAATTTTGTTGCAGTCTTTTTTTTTTTTTTTTTTATGAATTCTAGAATTTTAGTTCCAATGTTTATTTTTAATTCATTATTTCAAGTGATTACCAATATCTTGGAATATTTTGCCAAATAATATAGAGAAAATATATTATAATGAAAAAGTACTTCCAGATACTGACAGAAAACATTTTTTAAAAACATTTTCATCTTTGTGTGTGTGTGTGTGTCTAAACAAATTCGATCTCATCTTCAAAATATGCACATAGTTTAGCAAACTATGATACTTGATCACAAAACAAACTGTTCAAAATGTTGTTTGTGGATGAGATAAAGAAGATGAGGTTAAGACTGAAAATTTGTTGTCACTACAACCACCTATTCTACTACTAATAATAATAATAATAAATTCATCAAAAAAAATGTAGGCATTTAGTTTCAGTTATGTTCTCATCCTCAATTCTATAAAACACAAAACACCCACCAGCAATTTACAGTACTAACTGCTGTAGCAAAATCTGCTAAAAGAAAAAAAATCCTAAAATAAAACACCTCTGTGATATATCAGTACTACCCAGGATGGTTTATCAGTTCAGTTGTAAAATTTGCAAAATATAAATTATTTTCTGCTAATGAAACCTATTTACAAACGAAAATGTTATGTGATATAATTCAAATGCAGCTGTTATTTCTTGTGGCCAGCCTGGAATACTGACCAGTCCAGGAAAAAGCTTGGACATTTCTTCCAACGTTTTAATCCTGCTTACTCGATCTTAAAGTCAATATTATTATTTTATTTCTATTTAAAGATATTAAAAGGAAAAAAACAAACAAACAAATATATTAACAATCCCATTAGAATCAAAAGTTGAATGCCAATCTAATATTCATTCCATTTTTTTTTTGCATACTTAAGAGTTCAAAGAAATAGATACTAATTCTTGGTTTACTGTTAAATATAATGGACAATATCTAGAAAGTGAAAATGCAGGACTATTGACTATATATATTTGGTTAGAAGTGTTGTGTCCATGCATAAGACATACAGCTCTGCTGGTCTCACAGCAGGTCCCAATGCTCCTCCACTGTTGCTAGCTATGAAGAGGATTGCTCCCAAAATAGGCATATATTTTATTCACACCTGTAAATATCAATGATTGCATGATCAAACACTATTCATTGCATTGCCAACAGATGGAATTCCCATATTTTTCGTCCTTTTCTTTCTTTTTTCCTCTTTAATAAGCTTTAAACAAGATGTATATCAACACCTCTTATTCTTTACACAGTTAAGGACTGGACAAAACAAAAATCTGTTTTCTATCTATATGATGCTTTCTTGCCATAAACATTTCTATCTATATAGGACATGGATTACAACACTCTTAAAACTAATACTTCCAGATCAGACAAATTTAAATAAGTTATACTTGAACAGTCAGGAATAATTTCAATTCAATATTACCAAAGCGAGGGTGGCAGCAAGTTGGCAGAAATACTTGAGGCATCAGATTAAAATGCCTACCAGTTTTTAGTCTTGTCACCTTACAATATGATTTCAAATTCTACAGGTGTCACCTTTGGTTGATCTATCTGACTTTGCTCCTTAACTGTGAAAAATTATCCTGTGCCTAGTCAAAAAGTAATTAGTAATATACATAGTATCTATGCATTCTGAAGTGTTGTGTGTATGCATGAATGGGGAAGGAGTCTTATGTCTACAAGAAAAACTTCATCCTTTTGGAACTAGGTTAATTTATTATGGGGACTGTATATAATTATGAGACACACTTTACAAAAGAGTATAAAAAGCAATTCTTCAAAATGAAATGGCTGTGAGATGAAATAAAACATAAATGGAATGCAAAATAAACAAAAAACTATACTTCTCAAAGAAAGCAGTGTATCATCATAAGGCTAGGGGCTTTTACAACTATATGATCTTAACAATATTAGTGAGATATGGTAAGTTTTGGAAAGACATTTAAAAATTCATTTTAATAGAAGACATATTGCTCATAATTGTATTATTATATGCTGGATTTTTGAGACATTATTCATTCTCAAATAGGAATGATCATTATTAACTTGGTATCGAAAACTTTTTCTGTTTGTAATGAATATACCACATCTTCCAAGACGTGTAGCTTGAACACAAAGAAGGCAATAAGTAAGGCAAGTATTTAAAACACAGCAACAATTCTAATCTGCCAGAAACAAAACTCCATCATGTCCTCATCAGCATATAGACTTCACTCATCTTAAATCAAGAGGCAGAGGTAACATAATAGGGTTTCAAATGAGATTACCACCTTCTAACAGGTGTCGAAATAAATCAGGTTTTTCATAAGCTTTTTTTTTTAGCAGAAGAGATAATGAATTAACTTTCCAGTTAGCTAATTGTAACTGTTATTATATTTCTTTGTTAGTGAATGACTGGAAGACTCCCTTGAAAAAGTAACAGGGTGGCAAAAATTGTATTTAAAATGTTAAAAATATATATCATGCATTAGTGTGATAAATTATCTATTGTTTGACTGTACTAAAAATCAGAAGTATTCCTGAACAGGTAATCAGATGTTTTGGAGGTTGAAAGTTTATATATAAATATATATATAGTGTGTGTGTAACTTCAGAGGCCTCTCAGAGAGAGATGCAGAAAAGTAATTATCTTTCTCAGACTAGAGACCTGGTCTGAATGCTTGCAATAGAGTGAACTCCTCTAAAAATACCCAAGAGTAAACGGATGGTGTTAGACCAGATGACATGTAGAGTATACTATCAAACAAAATGGAGTAAGTGAAATAAGTGCAATTGGAATCAGATCGAATTGCAGACTCCATTCAGAGGGATCATACCACCTGATGTTATATTTAGTATGTCAGACTTTACAGTATTATTTAGATTCATCTGTTTACATTCTGAGTTTACATTCTACTCTGTATGTATTCCTGCCTGTCAAAGTGGAAAAGAACAAACACTAGGCTACAGTCCTCCCCTACAAGTTTGAGGCCTTGTGTCAATGTATGAAATCTTTGTAGCCTGTGGTTGTTGACAGCTATTTTTTCCTTTTGTTTATTTTTAAAAGGACGTTTAGCATGAGATCAGTCACAAAGATTTGACTGCTGAATACCTGATAATAATGATTACATGATTTGAATAATTGATATTAAGGTTGCTGGTGTTGTGGAGATGGTGTTATGTTCAACAAAGAATGCCAGTGGGTTTGCCTTGCTTGTATTTTTCCAAACAACTGTGGTACAAAAAATCTTCACTTTACCTTAAACAGCAATTCTTATGGGAATACTATTTTAATTGTCATGGTTCTATAAAATTAGATATTGCTAAGACCATATAGAAAGGTCCATGTTATAGTCAGATATTTTACTTTATTTGACTATACAGTTCATTAGATCTTTTAATGTACAAGAAGAAACAAAGTCACTGCAATATATTCTAGAGGAAACAGTTTCAAATGCTTTTGCATAATAAAATTATTTTAAACTTGAAATACTCTTTCTAATTCAACACTATTTTTGTTTCGTTTATATATATATTTAATTTTTCTTTGCATCTTGTACTTTTGTTTTCCATTCCCTATGCAGTAGCAAGGAGAATAGTGTGCTGGATGAAATGTGCTTGAACATGTTTTATGTTACAGAAGCATTTCATTACTCAAAATTTTGCCATAACATGGAAATTTGTACTGTGAAACTTATTTCCATTGACTCTCATGAGACATGAATGTCTTGGAGAAAATACTGTTTACATTATGGAATTCATCATTACACCAAGATTTTTTGTAATGTAGTAGATTTGCTGCCAAGTCCTAAGTTCAAATCTGGCCGAAATTGACTTTGGCTTTTAGTTCTCTTTAAGTCAGTTAAATATCTGACCTATTCTTAAGTTGATTTAATCAGTTTTATAGTGATTCCATTTACCTAATGTATATAGGTGCTATGCATAGCTATAATTGCTCCTGTGGGTACAGCTTAGAAATGTATGGGATGCGCTGTCTTAGATTAGATTTTCTAGATGCAGACATGACTGTGCGGTTAAAAACTTCACTTCTTAATCATGTGGCTTCAGGTTCAGTTCCACTGGTTAGCACCTCGAGTGTCTTCTACTATAACCTCAGGCTGCCCAATCCCTTGGGAACAAATATAATTAATGTTTGTCACTGGTTAAGCAAAGTGGTTGACATTGTGACCAGTCACTATGTGCTTTTGACAACCTTGAATAGAAAAGGTAAGGATTGGCAACAAGGAGAGCACCATTCTATAAAATTCTCCTTCAATGGAAATAAGTTTCACAGTACAAATTTCCATGTTATGGCAAAATTTTGAGTAATGAAATGCTTCTGTAACATAAAACACGTTCAAGCACATTTCATCCAGCACACTATTCTTCCTGTCACTGCATAACCCATGCTGGCATGAGAAAATGGATATTAAGCAAATGAACAAAGTTTACAGAATGTGCATTTTAAATTGGCACCTGTTTAAACAAAAAGTAAAATACTATTTTGAAACAATGTAAGCTAATGTTGCTTTCCTTTCAGAATGTACCTGGCAAATCCAGATTAAAAGAATATAAGTGGCCTGAGGAATGGAAAAGGAAGGTAATGGTTCATACAGTCTGCACAGGCAGGAATAACAAGGCCATTGGTACTGACACAATCACTGCTAGGAAAACAAATAATTGCAGTAAACAAGGGATGAGAGATGTTGATTTCATCCAGAAAGTTGAGTAGTTCATTGAGGAAAACATCTCCATTGGGATATGCAAGATTGCCAGGCAACTGGGCTGTGATGAGAAGATTGTTAGGATTTGTGTAAATAAAGACCTACAAGTCTTATAAGATGCAAACAGGATAGCTGCCTGCTCAGAAGTTAAAGGAGCACCATGTGAAAAAGGCAAAGAAGCTACTGAACAAGTTGAAGATCCCACTGGAACCAAACGTTTTTCTCAGAGGAAAAATACTTTTGCCAGAGCAAGGTATACAACAAGCAGAATAACAGGTAGCTAGCAGTCAGCCTGCATAATGTTCCCAGGGTAATCGAAACCAAGTTTCCTTTCCACATCTTTACTGTGGGTTCAAACCCACTAATGATGTGGTTAACCAGTAATGATGAGGTTAACCAGGATGTATACCAGAGAGTTCTGGATTGAAGAGGTGGCAAAGGGATGATTATGTACCCCAGGAAGTATGTATATGGTGCATATTATTGAGCAACAGAATTTGTCTGAAACTAGGCTAAAAAATCCTAGGCAACTTCCTTCATAGACATCTTGTCCATACATTCCAATTGTTTGATATGGTTTCTACAGTTATATATTATGAGTATTAACATTAATGTAGAGGGACCAATGAAACGTAATTTACATCCTTTAAAGGTTCAGGTATATTTGGATAATGAGGCAACTTCTGAGTGAATGTGTATATATGCTGCAAGAATCTTCTTTTAAAAGATTTTTATTGCTAAGACTTTAGCTCAGTAAATTAATACTTTTGAAAGGTTACTGAAATTATATAGAGAAGAGTTCTGCCTGTTTGTACTGAACTTCTTTCTTTTTCTTCATACTAGCAATTGAAGCAGTGCCTTTATTTAAGCTATACGGAAGAGTATATAATATACTGCTTTTGTTTCTTAGTATTATAGCGTGGTCTTATATATAATATCTTTTAATGTGTCATTGTAATAATAAGCAGTATATCAAAGGATAAGCTAGACATGGGCTTACTAATATTTATAAGTAGCTTTCTAAGGATTATTGAGAGATGGAGTTTATATTAATATATTGCAATTTATCATTAGATTTACTAGAAGGGTTGAATTTTAAATTTCTACATTATCATTTATTTACTGGCTGGCAGCTACTTCATTTGCTTCTAAATTAATAATATGGAGAGTCGTAAAGCTTATTTTCTTATAGGTACTGGTGATTTTGTTGGAAAAGTGTCTATGGTTTTCTATATAATATTGGCTTTTATCAGAAAAAATATGCATTGTAGTTACCAACATAAAACTGTCTGAGTCTCTTCTATCTTTTCTTTTCTCTCACCTTCTTATCCTGGCACTGTCTCCCTCTCTCCTCTTCATTTCCTAGTCATGCTGCCTTGGACCATCAGAGTCATCATCACTAGTGTTAGTTCAACAATAAGATGCACCCCATACAATCTGTAAAGTAGTTGATATATGAAAGAAGACAACAGATTAAAGAGGGCTCTTTAGTCTTGCCTGAGACAAGAAAACCCTCAAGTGCTATTTACATAATAAAATACACCCACTACATTCTGTAAAGTAGTTGTCATTAAGAAGAGCATCCAACCATAGAACGTAAACTCAAAATGGAATGAATTAGTGAGATACAAGTTCCTAACCCATGCAGAAGGGCAGTAACTACAAGAGAAAAAGTAATTTAGACTGTGACAATTCATTTGACCTATGCCAGCATTACAAAACACATAAATTGATAATATACAGGAATCGACTTAAGCATGGTGTAAAAAAAAAAAAAAAAAATCTCAGAGAACAATGTTTATCATCTGGTCAATATTCTTTAGTCTTCTAACAACATAATTTCTTAAGAAAGAAGAAAAATTAATAATTTTTATTTTATTACTTTTTATAAGTTTGGAAGAGAAATTATTGGATGGAAATGTTTCTATGATGAATAGAATGAAATTAATGTAGAATGGTGACAATAAGATAATTTATTTAAGTCTTTCAAGCAAAAATATTTCTGGTCAATGGAACAGAGTTTGGTCAAATGTATTTCCAAATGTGAGTCTCCATGATGGGGGAATTTTCCAGATATCTGATGGCAATAGTAAGTTTGGAGACTGAAATGAGAAAATTAAAAACAGTTAGGCTTGAAAAATACGTGTGAAACAATATTATAATGATTGGTTGACTGCTATTTAACACCAGATAAGCTCTGATCAAGTAGACCTATAAAACATTCTGACCATCTTTTTTCAAGTCTACAGTATCTAATATTAAATTAACTAATGAATCCCACCTTCTTTCTTTTTATAGTAAAGTGTATTTCTAATAGCCAAGCAGCTATATAGAGGCTCACTCATTGACTATTGAATATTATCTTGTTTTTCCATAATGTTTGTAAACAGGTTGTTCTTTTTCTCCATCATGCTGCTCCACAATTATTATTGCTGTAGTTCTTATCACTATTTCTGTTGTTTCGATTCATGTCATTTTTGATTAAGCAGACATATGATCAAGAGTATTGCAGCTAGTCATTTTTATCCAGATATAGTGTTTCTAAGACAACATTATCCAGTGTATTCTGTTTGTTGTTTAGTCCTAGCTCAGCCATAACTAATCCATCTCTTCAGCTTATTTATCTCTGACTTAACTGTTTTTCATGATTTTTAATGATGATGTGATTTCATAGAATTGGCTGTTATTTCTAGCAAGTAAAGCAAATATATAAGCATGATTTGATGGAGATTTCATTGACTATCACATAAAGGTTCCATTGTTCAGTCAAAGGAGAAAGAACACTCATGATACTTTTCAAGGTCTTTGAAAACAGGGAGAAGAAAGAAGATAATTATTCTGAGAGCTGAGACTAACCAGGATGTTTGCAACAGCTTAAGCCAGGACAACCACAAACGGTTCTTCCATCGGTCTTTTAAACAGATTTTATCAACCAAATTTCAATCACAAAGCCTTAGTTGAATCAATCAACATACAGCTATTCTTGCATCCCTAGCTGGATCATTTCATTCCTGTTTAAGTTTTGTCTGTTGTTACTTAACAAATCTATGATCAAAGGCATTCCAACCATGATCATTCTGTCTTTTTAGGGATATGTATTGTGTTCTTCCCTTTCCCAAGATAGTAGTGTGTGATTTGAGGGAGATTTAGCAGCTATTTATAGTAGGCCAAGCAATCTCATAGACACTCTAATTGTCACTATCAACATAATTGCAATTTGCCAGCAGTGTTATTATTATCATTACATTCATTGTTGTATTTACTGTTGTTGGTGAATACATTGATCAATGAGAAATGTTACAGATGGTGTTTAGGCCCAGAAAACAAAAGCCAAGAATATATCCATCAAGTTTCAAGAACAGTCTATCTGAACCAGAAATTCCCAAGCTTTTTAGCCATCAACTCTCTCAGGGAATCCTTGATCCCTCATCAATTTCATGTAGGTATAAAAACAAACAAATGATGTTCCAAAGTTTGGCACAAGGTCAGCAATTTTAAGGTGAAGGGGTTAGTTGATTACATTGATCCCAGTATTTGATTGATACTTTGAAAGGACGTAAGGAAAGTCTGACTGTGTCAGGTTTTGAACTCAGAACATAAAGAGCCACAAGAAATGCTACAAAGCATTCTGTCTGACATACTAATGATTCAGCCAGCTTATAACCTTATAATTATCCTTTTTACTATAGGCACAAGGCCCGAAACTTGTAAGTCAATTACATCAACCCCAGTACTCAAATTAAACATTAAAGAATGAAAGGCAAAGTTAACCTTGGTGGAATTAGAACTCGGGACATAAAGTCAGACAAAATGTCACTATGCAATTTGTCTGGCATGCCAACAATTCTGTCAGCTTGCTACCTCATAATAATATTAATATTTATAAAATTATAAAAATAATGATACCTAGATTAAAACTCATAAATAATATATGGTAAGATTAAACATTAAAATAAATTAACAGCTTTTTATTGAATTAGTTGATATCTAAGTTTTAGTCTTTACATATACTGCATACAAGGTACTCTGTCTCTGGTGCTATGATGGAAAACCTCACCCAACTGCTCCTTCTAGATTGATTGGAGAGCAAGAGTTCTCCAGCTTTTGGTGCCATGTAAAAGTGAACCCTGTACAGACTGTATAAGAACAGAAAAATAAGGTTGTGAGGTCTCTTCAGTCATGTTGGTGCCATGAGAAAATACACCAAGGACACTCTGTGAAGTTAATTGTTGGTAGGGAGACTGTATTTTATTTTGCAACCACAATATACTATCAAGTATATTAAAGGTCAATACTTTTGTGTTAGTAGTACAATACAATCACTTTTAAGTTATATCTATAGATTTTCAATAGAATTTTGGAGCCAACACTGAAAGTTACATTTTGTATACGAGTACATCTATGTAAACAATGTGATCGAAAAATAAGTAAAGTAGATAAAAAAAAGTACTTCAATGTGTGTACTTTTTATTTCCATCTTATTTCCAAGAAACTCAAAAGTAAACTGCTTAAAAGTGTACATCAAAGATCAATATAATAAAATTAAAACACATCCTCCCCATTCATAACTGTTTGCCATACAAAGTGACAAAAGAGTGAAATTTTTAACATTTGTGCTGACTCTACAACCTGTAAAGTGGTTTGGGTGGTTTGACAGAAATCAATGAGTCCAAGGATTGCATCAGGCTCCATAGTTTGCTTTGGCATGGTTTCTACAACTGGATGCCAACCATTTTACAGAGTATACTGGGTACTTTTTTCATGGTACTGGCACTAATGAGGTCACTCAGTAACTTTCAAGAAAAGCCCCTCATTTGAATAGGGGTGTAGTATTGAGAATGGTAGTGTCATGTCTAGTAATGAGAGGGTGATAGGACAGGAACAGGTGTCTTGCAGTAGATGAGATCCAAGGCAACCCCAGTTGGAAAAAGAGAGACAATGATAGTGATAAGGTGTTACAGCATACCATCAAGTTACACACACACACATATAACAGGCTTTGCACAGTCTCTGTCTACCAATTTCACTCCAAACGTAATGCAGTGCAAATATGCAATAAAAATGACAAACACCAAAGGTACAGCACAGTGGGGCTAAACCTGAAACCACATGGTTGTAAAGTGGTCTTCTTAACCACACAGCCATACCTGTGCCTGTATGTGGATTGATGAACAGACAGATGGACAATATAGATAGCTGTAGAAACTCTGCCAAATCAGACTGGAGCCTGGTGTAGCCATCCGGTTGCACCAGTCCTCAGTCAAATCGTCCAACCCATGCTAGCATGGAAAGCGGACGTTAAACGATGATGATGATGATATATATGATGTGTATACTGGCAGTGAGAAATTACCAGTAAATCAATGTTTTGTGGTATTTATTCTACCATCGAAAATGTAGTGAACCAGTGATTGGAAATTGAAAGAAACATAATCAACAACACTACTGTTCACAAATGCATGTTATATCAAGTAAAATACACAAATATATATACCACTGTTGAGCCCCTCATAAGCAAACCTGTAGTCAAAGGCATTCCTTTTCTTTTCTTTTTCTTTTTTGTATATTTAAAATTATATTATCCAATATGCCCTTCTTTTTTGTTTAAGAGAGTAGAAAGTAATTTCAAAAAGATTTGGCTGCTATTTCTAACAAGTCAAGCAACCATGTAGAGGCTCACTTAATGTCTCCATGCATGATTATATGTATGTACTTACCATTGGCATTGGTACTAAATTCATCCATTGATTGAGAATTGTTGCTAGATACTTAGCATGCCAGGCATTATCCCCTTCAGCACAGAACAACAGTAGAACACTAACAGGAATCTCAGCATCACAGCTTCAATATACAAAAGAAAAAAAATTATTATTATTTAGTTGACTTATTTTTATTGCATGCTTTCACTGCATTGCAAAGCACACTCTGTACAGCTTGGATACATGTGGTTTTTATTTTGGTTTTGTTGTTTCTGTTGCATTGAAAGTACTCTTGTGTGATATGTATGTAGTATCTAAGTTCTGTAAGTTGTGAATATTTGTAAGTACTGGGGTTATGCTATGTATTTGTTTGCATGTCATTCTGGATTTTCTTTTATCATTTCCAAGGCATCAATTATTAATGGAAATTGTTTCTTGTGCGCAACCTCCACATTTTAAGATCCTTTATATTTGGATAATTTCTTTTTCTTTGAGAAATAGTGTGTCATTTGTTGTTAGGGATGCAGCAATTAAGAAGAGGTATTGTCATTCTCCTCATCATCCATAGTTGGTGGAATAGAAAAATCATTAGAGCATGGTAGTAGCTGTTCCAACTTATTATATTCTGAGTTCAAATCCTGATGAGGTCAGCTTTGCCTTTCATTCTTCTGGGACAGTAAGATAAAGTACCAGTTAAAAACTGGGGTCAGTGGTATCCTTTCCCTCAAAATTGCTGGCCTTATGTCTAAATCATTGCTGCCACCACCACAACCGTCATCAGCCAAGTGTGGTGAAGTAGAAGAATCATGAGTAATGGATTAAATGACTTGTGGCGTTTGTTCCAGCTCTTTACATTCTGAATTCAAATCCTGCTAGGGCAAATTTGCCTTTCATCCTTTCAGTGTCAGTAAAATAAAGTACCAGTCAAGTACTGAGATAGATGTAATACATCAATCCCAATACTTGAGTGGTACTTTATGACTTGCCCACTTCCCCTAAAATTGTGCAAAATTTTGAAACAATTATTATTATTATCATTATTGCACACTTTCACTGAACAATCAACTGCAACTGTGTGCCTTTAGTATGTGCAGTGTTATGTTTTTGTATTTAAAATACTGATTAGTAATGGAGAAGAGGGGGCACTACCTTTACTTTTTCAGAGCCATTGAGATTAGAATGAAGCAGGGAAGTTCTCTTCAAACCAGAAACTGGCTTCAATAATTGCAACAGAATGAATGCTGCTAAAGAGCACTCAAGGACTAGATAGTGGTATTAAACTAGATGATAAAAAAGATCTTGTTTGATACTTAAATAATTTCCTCAAGCCACTGCCTTAGCTGATTTTAATTGGATTTGACCTGAGGGTGCAGAGAGTTGGAACAAATACGGCAAGGCGCAACACATTAACAACTGTGCTAATTTGCTATCTAAGTCTATTGTACTGAAACTATTCTTCATGTTATATGCATGATATTTTCTGCACACTGTCATTATCATCATCATTTAACATCTATTTTCCATGTTGGCATATTTTCCATGGCTTGACAGGGGCTGGCTAGACAGAAGACTGCACCACACTTCACTGTCTGCTTTGGTTGGGTTTTTACACTAACCACCTTAGAGTGGACTGAGTGCTTTTTATGTGGCACCAGAACTGGTGTGGACATTTTTGGCATGGTTTTTACAGCTGGATGCCCTTCCAAACACCAACCACTTTACAGTGTGGACTGGATGCAACCAGGTAGGGTCACCAAATAACTTGCGAGGAAAAGATCTTGCAATTGTATATTTTTTAAATTCCTTCATAGGTTTCAATTTTTTAACTTTTGTAGGCTTGAATACCATGAGGAATGTTCTGTCTATGTGAATTATTTATTGCTAGGGAAGATAGTGACATCTCTAGGTTATATCTAATGAGACAATTTAGCTGTTATACCTAATGAAGTATACAGTGCTGTTGGTATTGTTTAGCCCTGTGTTAACCTTGATCGAGTAAACATATAATAAAAGGCCTTAAAACTGTATACTCTAGATAAATTTATTTGATCTGACCTCTTTCTTTTTAAGATGGTAGGATGTTGCTTTAGAAGAGATTTGTCAGGTATTTCTAACAGATCAAGTGACCATATTGCTGTTTGTCATAAATCACAGTGTTGTTGCTCCAATTTTACAGTACCTATTTACAACCAAGTTAACTAAGCCATTTGAAATCAAGAGCCTTGACCACAAACACAACAACACTAATAACACAATACAAAACCATGATTCTCTTGGCTGTTTGTCTGACACTACATTCACTCAATCATCTACATTTTATGCTATAGTTGTCACAATATGGAAAATGAAGAGCCATACTCATATCAAATGCTGAGTGAATGTTGTATGAGTAGCACTAGTCAGCTTTACTGAAGGAAACCAATTAAATTTCAAGATCGAAATCAAAATGGAAATTGTAGTTGTGGCTGATGCCAGTGCCACCTGACTGGCACCCATGCTGGTGGTATGTAATAAGTACCATTCAAGCATGGTACTCATTACATGCCAGTGGCACGTAAAAATATTATCTGAATGTGGTCGATGCCAGTCGCACTCCCTGCCCCATCCTGACTGGCTCCCATGCTGGTAGCATGTAAAAAGCACCCATTACACTATCAGAGTGGTTGGTATTAGGAAGGGCATCCAGCTGTAGAAACCTTGCCAGATCAGATTGGAGCCTGATGCAGCCTAGTGCAGCCAGTCCCCATTCAAACCATCCAGCCCATGCCAGCATTGAAAACGGACGTTAAACGATGATGATGATGATGGAGTTGATAAGTGGTGAGCAAGCAGAATCATTAGCACACTGGGCAAAATGCTTAGGAGCATTTTGTCCATCTGAGTTCAAATTCCACTGAGGTTGACTTTGCCTCTTTCATCCTTTTGGGGTTGATAAAATAAGTACCCGTTGAGCACTGGGGTCAAGGTAATTGACCTAATCCCTACCCTGAGCTCCCTGGCTTTGTGCCAAAATTTGAAAACATTATTATGGGGTTGATATAATCAACTTAACCCTAACCCAAAATTGCTGACCAAACAAAATTTGCAACCGTTATTATCATAAGTATCATTAATACTCTTTTTTCCAGATGGGAAATAAGGCTTTGACAATTTGATATAATTTGATGTCCTTAGCAATTCTCTGTGCAGTTTTTCTCACCTCCCTTTCAATTGTTGTCAGCCAGGTGTTTTTTGACCATCTAGGCTTTTGCTTTCAAGCTGGTGTTCTCTTAATACTACTTTTGGTATCCTGTTCTGAGCCACTTGCATTTTACTTCAAGGAGCACTCAACTGCAACCAGCTCTACAATACAGCTCCTCATTTAACAATTTGTTGGCCCAAAAAATGAAACAGATTTTCTTTGGGTACCCATTGTGAAAAGCATTGATTATATTCATGTCTTTTTTCATATAACACACCAGCTTTCTCCATCATCCCCTTCCTAGTTATCATAAACTGGATCATGTATAATACTATAATACCATATTAGCAGTGACCACCAGGGGTCATTTGCTCCCATCTAGAAAATCTTGACTCCAACAAGGACTGGATAATCATTTTCTCAAATAGATTATTTACAGAAGAAAACTGATAGGTTAAGCAACTATGTAATGCAAACAGGTCTTAACATCAATACCTCAAAAACATGTGCATAAACTCCAACAACTGCACCTATCATTGACAGCAGCAAGCTACTGGACTATGTAGATGACTTTACTTATACAAGAAGCTTTATTAGCCAAATCAATGGGGCAAAATAGACTATCAAGCAAGATTTACCAAAACTCATAACCATTCACAAGACTTCAATCAATATGGAAATCTAGGCAATACAATCACTCAGTTTACATCACTGGAAAGTACTACTGATGCTATCATTTTAAAATAAAATAAAGAGTCTCTTGCTCAACTGATAAATCATTGAGGGAGCCTGTATGCTGTCATCTGAACTGCCAGATGCAGCAATCAAATTTCCTTCAAATCACACCCACATCTCAAAAGGAGGCATGGTTGGCTGATGTTTAACCTGCTAGAAATAGCAACTAATCTCCCTTATCTTATATCCTACTGTCTTAAATGTCTTGAAAAGGAGGGACAATCATTACTTTACCTTAGACATGCAATAGGGAAAGTAATCTTAGACATGCAATGCCTGAGAGAAGGCTGAGATGATCATGTCTGCAATGACTTTGAGCATAGATTTGCTCAGTTAGTCAAGGGTTAAGCAACAACAAACTGATACTTAGTGATGAACTGTACATTCAAATGGTGCTTATTTAAAGCTAGGTGGACTGGGCCACTTGAGTTCAATATATTTGTTATGGGGCACAACAACTCACACAGGTTCCTAATTTTAAGGATTATTCAAAACAGATAATCATAAATGTTAAATATACAATTTCCACACAGGCAAAATTAGTTTTAGAAGCTATTGTATAAAAATATGCTTACCAATCAGTAAAAAGGGTTTTAGCAATTCCTCCACCAGGAATATAAATAGATACCATATTCTGGTCCCTGTTGGATTCACTTTCGATAGCAGAAGGTGCTGGGAAACAAGGCCTTTTTTCTAACGGTTTCCACTTTAGCTTGTTCTGTAGAAAGTCTCCAACTGTTGATTCTTGACCAGGTGACAAGAGAAACCGAAATTGTGAACTGGAAGAGAAGGAAAAAGTAAAAAATTTTTATATATGTGTGTGTGTGTGTGTGTGTGTGTGTGTACCCCTTCTTTTCTCCTCCCTGATCCACTTGCATTTCCTTCACTTTTCCCAAACTGATATTCATCACTAACAACATTCCCACCCCTGTTTTCCGTTCACTGCATCGCCTGTATCCCTAAAGTCCACACTGTAAAGTGGTTGGCATTTGGAAGGGCTATAAAAACTATGCCAAAATTGAGCTTGCCTATGCTGGTGCCATATAAAAAGTACTCAGTCCACTCAGCATGGTTGTTGATGTTAGGAAGGGCATCCAGCTGCAAAAAGCATGCCAAAACAAACCAGCTCCTGTCAAACCATCCAACCCATGCCAGCATGGAAAGCGGATGTTAAATGATGATGATGATGATATATATATATATATATATATATATATATATATACTGGGTTGGCAAGAAAGTAATTTCAATTTTTTAGTGTGAAATATAAGTCATATTTTTTCATACATTATATATTTTCCATTTTGTTCAATGACCTTTTGCCATCTTTCTGGCAACTTCATGAGCTTTCTGGTCATTATCAGACCAAAACTGAAGCAAGTGCGAATTCAGGTCATCATCATTATTGAAAGTTTTACCATTCAAAAAATTTTGCAAACTTCAAAATAAATGGTAATCTGATGGTGCAAGGTCAGGGCTATATGGTAGATATGACATCACTTACCAACCAAGCTCCAATAATTTTCCATGAGTTAGCAAAGACATGTGTGGTCTAGTGTTGTCATGGCAGAACACAATTCCTTTATGATTTGCCACAATTCCTTTACAATTTGCCAATTTAAAAAAAAAAAAAAATTGATTTCATTGCATCTGAGATGCATATTGCAAATAATGGTTCATTGTGTTAAGTGAATCTCTTTCAATTTATGGGGAACTCAAATATCAAGCTTCTTAATGAATCCAAGACATTTTAAGTGATTTCCAATTGTTGTGCGTGATACATTTAACCTCTCTGCAATCTCTCACACAGTGATATGACAATCGATTCAACTATGGCTTTGATTCAGTCATCATCAACTTCAGTCAGTCAACCAGAATGTTGATTATCTTTGAGTGAAAGATCTCCAAAACAGAATTTTTAAAACCGTTTCTGACATGTACGTTTTGTGAAGCAATCAACACCATAAACTTCATATATCTCTTTGTGAGCCTCAGCAGCTTTCTTGATTTTATGGAAATAAAAAAGCAAAATATGGCAAAAATATTTGTTTTTGCACTCCATGTTAAAACTGACACTGAACTAACAGCTGTAAACAAAATTATGCCCAATTGCTTCTAAAGTAAGCTTAAAGTAATGGCTGTAAAATGTCCAACCATACCACTTCTTGTTGACTCCAATCTTTTCAATTATATACATACATACATATATATATATATATTGGGTTAGCAAGAAAGTAATTTCGTTTTTTGCGAATAGAGTTATGATGTTTTTGAATGACTTTTGTCAATGTCACTCAAAAACATCATAACTCTATTCACAAAAAACGAAATTACTTTCTTGCTAACCCAATATATATATATATATGTATGTATATAATTGAAAAGATTGGAGTCAACAAGAAGGGGTATGGTTGGACATTTTACAGCCATTACTTTTAGCTTACTTTAGAAGCAATTGGGCATATAACAAAATATACCATAACTATATCTGTGTGTATGTTTGTATGTATATCTACCTATCTATCTGTCTGTGTGTGTGTGTCCCCGTGTGTATGTGTGTGTGTGTGTGTGTGTATCTACATCACAAAACCTGGAATCAAAAGGGCCTTAAAGTTAACCTAGCAAAGACCTAAGTTCTTGTTAGCAAGAAAGCAGGTCAGGCTCTCTTTCTGTCAGGTAAATGTCCCTGCTCAATATGTAGGAAAGGAGTGGAAGTAATTCCGTTTACTGACTTCAGTGTAAGCTATGGAAACATAAGAAATGCAGTGGAATCACAGGTAGATTAACAGATAAGGTCACTTACATGTATGGAAGATGTGCAGGAAAAGTAAGCACTAAGAGCATGCAGGACTTAGACACTTTCAAATGCCCAGGTGGCTCCCTTGAGGTTGCAGATAGTTTAAAATAAGAACAGGACAGAGGAATGGAGGAATTTAAGAGAACTATTACCTCTGTTAGCAACAAAAAGACTCTCTCTTGGAGAAAAAGGGTAGATTGTATGATGCTTATGTATGAACGGCTATACTCCATGGTAGTGAGACATGACCTCTGAATGCAGAAGACAAGTGCAGACTGGAGATAAATGAAGGTAGTATGCTCAATTGGATGTGCAACATCAATGTGTATGAACAACAAAGCACAACTGTGTTGAGAGAAAAGTTGGGCATAAAAGGAATCAAATGTCATGCAGGAAAGGAGAATGCGTTGGTTTGGATATGTGATGTATATGAGTAAAGACAGCTCTATAAAAATGTGCCTGTCACTGAAAGTGGATGGTACCAGTGGAAGAGGGAAACCCAGGAAAACATGGGATGAAGTGGTGAGGACTGATCTAGGCATGTTGGAGCTCACAGAGGAAATGACAATGGATCGAGATGTCTGGTGATATGAGGTTCTAGAGAAGACCCACTCATGTCAGCAAAACTCAGTGCTAGAAACTTTGTGTCCCACCCACATGTAATAATAAATTTTTACACATCCTACCCCAAGAAACCAAACTACATCTCTTCTTCTACACTGCATCTTTATCTTCATATACTATGAGTATCTCCCACTCCCCATCCCTGCCCTCGGCCCTGCTCACTATATCACTGCTTTCTTCCATCCACTCTTTATACCCAGGTTCTCACTGCAATCCCCATTCTCTACTCACACCTTGGCAATACCTGGCTGCGTATATTATGACCTCCATACCTTGAGGGCATGCCCTGGCAATTGCCACCATGAAAAGACAAGTTAAATAAACAAATAAAATAAAGATAGTTAATTGGCTAATTGATTAACTAAGGAATAATACTAAGTACCGCATAGTCACATTTAGTTTTATTTTCTTTTGGTGCAAAGTAAGAAGCTACAGCCTTTGTATTGCAGCAATGTGGATGATTCTACAGGGGTAAAGAAGAGGGGTTGCTGAGAGAGGTTCCAGTACAAAAGGGAGGTTTCCTTATATTTGCGAGGGGGAGACAAGCAAATATAAGGACACAGGAAATGTGTCAAGGCTGATAGGAAGTGGTCCAGCTTCGTAGGGCTAAATAGCAGCAGTATTTGACTGTCACATTAAGTTGACAGTATGCAACTGCTTTATCATAACACTGCTGCTTAATTCTCTCTGTGAGATTTATAATTAGATCATTCCTAATTTTTGTAATCAGTGAATGTGTTTTCACTAGAAATATATATATATTTGCGAGGGGTTGACAGACATCTTCAGCCAGCTGGTCTTGCTACTTCAGGCTGATGACGAGCAATGACTCAGAAACATGTCCTTGAATGCAGACTAGGCTGGTGGAGGTGCTTGTCTCCCCCTCACAAATATAAGGACACAGGAAATGTGTCAAGGTTGATAGGAAGCGGTCCAGCTTCCTAGGGTTAAATAGTACCAGTATGATTCCCTTATGGGGACTGTCACATTAAGTTGACAGTATACAACTGCTTTATATATATATATATATATATATTCTTTTATTTGTTTCAGTCATATGACTGGCCACGCTGGAGCACCGCCTTTAGTCAAGCAAATCAACCCCAGGACTTATTCTTTGTAAGCCTAGTACTTGTTCATCGGACTCTTTTACCAAACTGCTAAGTTACAGGGAAATAAACACACCAGCATCAATTGTCAAGCGATGTTGCGGGGACAAAAAAGAAACAAAATACATAAATATGTGTTCTAGGATAAAAATACAAATTAATTGTGAATAATCAGATCAAACATTCAAGGGAGCCCCTCTGTTGACATTCAACCTGCAACAAATAGCAACCAAATCTGTTACAAATCACACCCTAATGTCTTAAATAAAGAAAGGATACATTAAGTAATTATTGGAATGGTTCTGACTAAATACATTTGACTATAAGTCAGCTCGACCAGAATTACTCTAGGACTAAATAGCAATAACAAACCCTATTCAAATGTAATGCTTATTTATTCACATTGTTTTGAATTAATCATGCTTTATCTCAGGACTTTGAGATTAACATAATGTGATTGTTGATTTTCAGATTGGCAGTGTAGGGTAGTTGTGAGTGGCCTGATCTGGCTGGTTTGAACATGAAAGAGGTGAACGTAAAAGACTATTTTGGCCAGATATGGCCAGTTTAAATGCTAAAGGGTTAATGCCATAACAGAGAAATGACGTGTGTGTTACTTACCCATGTAGTTGAACATCAAGACGTTCATGTGCTGAACTACTTGTTAAAATGATAACTTGGCCAAACATTTGCTCTTTAATCCATTGAACTAAGCGTTTACGGTATCCCGATTGCTTGCCCTTGTTACAAAGAATAAAAGGAAACCATTTTAGTCGATATCTAAATATATTGTAAAAATAGGGAAGATGTAAGTAAATTACAAAAGTTTAGCAAAAACTGTTTCAATAAATTACTATTCTAGAAGTCCAGTCTGTCTACCACCAGACAAGGCTATTTATTCAAACTAGCCACACCTGGTCTTGATGTTATGCTGACTGTAGTAACCCCTCACAGAATTACACAAAAAATCATTTCTTTCATAGTTTCATAATATTACATCAATTTATCTAACACCATTAGTACAATGAATGATATAGAATAGGAAATAAAGAGTAATTAATTTTGAAAATTTGGCAATCATCATCATCATCTAACATCCATTGTACATGCTGGCATGTGTTGGACAGTTTAACTGGGCTGGCATGCTGCGCAAGGAACCAGTCTGATTTGGCATGTTTTTCTACGGCTGGATGCTCTTCCTAATGCCAACCACTCCAAGAGTGTAATGGGTGCTTTTACGTGCCACTGGCATGGGTGCCATTTGCGTGACACCGTTATCTGCCACGAACACGATTTTGCTTGGCTTGATGAGTCTTCTTCTCAAGCAGGTCATAATGCTAGAGGTCTTGTTCATTGTCTCCGTGAAGCTCAACACTCGAAAGGAACTCAGCCACCTCACCTTTGTGGGACCCATTCAAAAGGAATTCAGCCACCTCACGTCTGTGAGGTCCAACACACGAAAGAAACTCAGCCACTTTGCTTCCATGCAGCCCAGGAACTCAGCCACTTTGCTTCCATGCAGCCCAGGAACTCAGCCACTTTGCTTCCATGCAGCCCAGGAACTCAGCCACTTTGCCTCCATGAGGCTCAATGCTCGATATAATAAAATAACTTCAGATGATGAGCTGGTGGAACTGTCAGCACACCAGGCAAAATGCTTAACAGCATTTCATCTGTCTTTACATTCTGAGTTCAAATTCTGCCATGGTCAACTTTGTCTTTCATCCTTTCAAAGTTGATGAAATAAATACCAGTTGAAGACCAGGGTCAATTTAGTTGACTTACCCGCTCTCCTGAAATTATTGGCCTTGTGACAAAATTTAAAACCAAGATAATGAAATAACTTACTTTAGCAAATGGTGCTCGTTGAAGTAAAACTACAAGTTTCTTTTCCTCACATTCATACACTGAAAAAAGAAATCAAGAATCTGAATAAAGAAAAATCCCTGATTTATTGTCATGCTCTATTTACTTTGACTCTTTTTGTTTTTACTACTACTACAATAGGTTCCCTTCTTCTGAAACTCTGTCACAACCAGAAGATTTCCTGACTTATTGCAATCCAAGCCGTATGCATTTCTTACTGAAAGAACTTACTACAATATACTCGTTTATAACAGACATAAAGGCCATAAGGACAGGAAGGTGTACATGAGCTGGTGCTTAGCTTTAGTTCTGTGGTGTTAAATGATAGTTAGATAAATATTTATTATAGTTGAGAGGATTGCAATCTATTGCAAATAACACTCCCAGTTAAGTAAATGCAGGATTAAGTTCTCTGCTCAAATACATGTGAAACTTCTACAACAAATTTGAACTCAAGGGCCAGCATATTGAAAGTGCAATACCTTATCCACTTCTAAAACAGTTGTGTATAATTTTTTCCAAAAGATACCCTTTTAAGATCTGATCTACCATCTGTGTTTTCCTTGAACTATCATTGGGCCATATATTTTTTACATCTTATACTGAACTACTGAATGATTGTTAGAAAATTCTTATTTAAAATATGCTAAAACAAGATCCCAGTTGTACAACCCCACTACACACCAGTGACTGAAACACTTTGAGTTAAGCACAAAATTTCTACACCACTACCAATTGTATTATACTACATAAAGATCAATGCCATTCACTGGATAACAATAATAGTTTCCTTTCCTGAAAAATAGGGTTTTTAAAACATTTTTGAAGAGCAAAGGGATAGAGTTGACTCAATGGCACTGGTACGTTATCAAACAGGGAGGACTTAAGAAACAAATATGATTCCAACAAGATATGAGAATGAAAACATTACCTTCACACCCTGTCATTAATGAACAGGAAGAACTGTTAACTGCAGTGTAAGGATGGTTACCAACTACGGGTAAAAGGCTTTCATCATAAATATATCCAGTTTTAGTCATTTCTAAAGTTGAAACAACTAAGTCTGTTGTTAGCTGACCAACATTGCCCACTGATACTGCAGCCTGAAATAACCAAAAAAATTACCAAAATTTAGCTTGGTTTACAACATTTAATTACAGGTACTCCCCTACTTATGAACAAGATAGGATCCTAGAATTTTTAAGTCCAAATATTCATAAGTTCAATGTTACTTTTGTCTCTACTGAAATACTACATGTAATTATGTTAAAAAAAATTTGTGACAATATATTTGATCAGGTTTAAACAGTATTTTAATTTATAAATAGGAATAATAAACATAAACAAGATAAGAATAATAATCATAATAAATAATACTTTTTTAATTTCTGGCATTGTATTGCCTGTTGCTTGCAGAGATATACAAGTTAGATGAAGACTCTTTTAAAACCAATTGTATTTGATGTGCAGGTATAATTATCTCAGAAAGACTCCATGTTGAATCAATGTCACACAAGCTATGTAGAGTGACTGTCATTATACCCAACACAAGTGCAAATTGTAGTTGATTGAGGACAATGATAAAACACTGGTACAAGACCACAAATTTGGTGATGGGAACGAGGAGAAGCAAGTGGTTCTGTCCAATGCCAGTACTTGACTTTATTTTAACCCCAGAAAAAGGGAGAGGTAAAATAACTGATCCCAGTGATATTTAAACTTAGAATGAAAAAAGACATAATAATGCAAGCCTTTATCAGTTCTTAACAAATAATAATTTATAGCATAGACACTTTTTTTTTTTGTATATGCCGGTGGGTGAGTATTGACAACCTAATTGACTTAACTGGTATTTATTGACCTTGGATGACTGAAAGGCAAAGTTGACTCCTTTGGCACTTTAATTCTACCATAGATCTTTTAGCTTAAACCAGTGGTTCTGAACCAGGGTCCATGCAAACAAAATAGTAAATAGGGGATCCAAAGTAGTATATTAAGGGTCCATGAAAAAATGTTGCTCTGGATGTATTGGGTTGGCAACTAAGTTCCTGCTGTTTTTTTAAATTTTGGAATCTATTTTTTTCGAGAATTCTATTTTTTAATCATTTTGGAATTTATTTTGTTTTTTTTTCTAGTTAATTTTTGTTTATTTTCAGATCATAAAAATGGAATGTCAAGTTAAGAAAAACGAGCATTTTCGACACCTCCTTTTTGCTTTTAATCAAGGTTCTAATTTTGACCTCAAAGACGCACCTTGTTCTGGTCGTCTAGTTGAGTTCGATGAAGAGCAATTAAACCAACATTTGCACTTGTCAAATGACAAGGGAACTGGCAGAGAAAATGGAATGCTCCCACACTGCTATAGAGAAGCGTCTTCACTCGATGGGAAAGGTTTAGAAATATGGAGTGTGGGTTCTGCATGCTTTAAGTGACAACAAATGGCTTAGCCCTGGTAAACAAGTGACATCGTATGTGAAACAAGATCTTCATCTGTGTAAAACAATGTTGTATGTATGGTGGGACTGGAAGGGCTTATCCGTTATGAATTGCTTGAATGGAATCAATGCGGAACTCTATGTTCAACAGAAAAGACCTAACGGGCAGCATGGAATTCTTCTGCTGCATGACAACACCCATCCTCATATCGCCAATATGACCAAGGAAGTCATTCAAACGCATGGCTGGGAAGTGCTGCGACACCCACCATACTCTCCTGATTTGGCACCAACAGATTTCCACCTCTTTCGATCTCTTTCAAATGCTATGTGTGGAGAGTTTGATTGGATCAGTTTTTCAAATCGAAATCAGGTGAATTCTACCAACGAAGTATTGAAAATCCTGTTGAACGTTGGGAAGAAGTTGTAAACAACGAGGGTGAATACATTATTGATTAATTAGTTTTTATTTTCTATTAAACCTTTCAAAAAAATTTAAATTTTAAAAAAAATCGGTGGGAACCTAGTTGCCAACCCAATATTTATTGCAAGAAGCAGCTAGGTTTCTTTCTCTGACATTTTACATAGTTCAGCCTACATAGTAGGAATTTTGAAAGAAGCATCTATAAAACTAGTTTTTAAACACTGAATGGCTATGGGGGTCCACCTGAATAGAATAGTAATCAAAGGGGCCTATAGGTAAAAAGAATTTTTTAAATAAAAGAGAGAGAGAGAGAATCACTAGTCTAAGGCTGAGACTCTGCCACTTCTATCTGTAGTGCAAAGCGGTTGCAGTGAGTCATAATATTAATAATACTAAATTACAAATTTAATGGAAGACCACAAACACATCTCCAGTGTTGGTGGCATGAAAAGTGGTTAGTGTTAGGAAGGGCATCCAACCATAGAAACCAGGCCCAAATGAACTAGATATGGTCTCCCCAAACTGTCCAATCCATGTCAGCATAGACTGCAGACATAAAATACTAATGATGACATGTCTGTCTTAATATCAGCAGGAAGTGAAATCATGTTGCCTAATCAGTTTGTCTGAAGGTCAGGAATGCAGTATTACCAAATTTTAATGATTTGTTTACTTCTGCCTTGTAGTTCAATCATTTTTCTAACACGAGTTATACTATCTGTAATTTCTATTCCACCACCACAAATTTGACAGGAAAACAAAGATCTTCGTGTTTAGCATCCAAAATAAAAATACATGCAGGTTCTCTTACACTGTTTATTTTTCTGTTTTTACTGAGCTTAATTTCTTTTCATTACAAACATGTCAGACCTAGATGGATTGATGGATGAACACTGCTTCTTAGATGGTAAAGAACAAGAAGACTAAAAAGTATTTTCATGAAAATGTGCCTGGTCATTGAGCTGCTACTCTTCTTACGAATGTGTGGGCAGAGATAGATAAATTTAGAGGAACAGGAAAGGGTGATTTTCTAACATCCATTGATGTATCATTAAGACGATTAATGTATAATTTCATACATTTATTTAGGATTGCCCAGTGATATATATTCATACATAAATTCAAGACATAAATCAAAATAAATACCAGGGGTTGTAAATAATTGATTGGAACCTTTCCAATCAATTAATTTTAAATTGGGATGCAGGCCAATCAATTACTGCAATTAATTGTCAATTATTTTGCCGAATGCAAAAACACCATATATTTTGGAGTGTTAGCTTCAATTTAGACAAGAGCCAAGGTGAGAGGAAAATAAAAGGCATGTCTTGTAGTTTCAAAAAACTTCATTATCAGAAAACATTCAAAGTTCAATTTTATTGATTTAGAATAGGGAACAAACAACATGCATACTCTACATTGTACAGTAGTTGAAAAACAAATAAAATAAAGGTCTTTAGTTGAAAGAGTTTCTCAAATGCGTAGCACAATTAAAATGATGTTTCACTTACCACTGGCGAAAATGTCAGCAAAACAATACAATAGTAATTTTGATAATTGCACAAATAAGATGCAAAAAGTCCAATGAAATGTATCAAACCCTTAGTTCAACTGTTGATTACCAAAGAAAATTTACTTGGAAGTTCAGATATTTTTTTTCCATCTCTTGAGTAAGTTTCTCTATGTATTTCTTTATGGTCACATTTGTCATACTTCCCAAGTTTGGGTATTTATGAGTCAGTGGGGCTTCAGTAAAGGAAAATGGTTTTAAACCAACACACACCCATTCAATCCATCCATAAACATTTAAGGCTGAGCGACTGACCAAACTACTTCTCGGTGAAAGAAAACTTGATAAAGATGGTTGTCCTGTTGCTCGTATAGTAGAATACTCTGGATGCTGGTTTTTATATGATTCGTAAGATTTGTCCATCCAGTTGCTTTTTACTGGGTCAACTGTTTTCCACACTTGCATTCCCATATATGTTCAGTCTGTTTGGTTCAAATATTTTCTGACGGTTTGCTGGTTTCATGTGGCATGGGTTAGTTTAGAATAAAAGATATTTTGCCATAGTTTAAAATAGAAGATATTTCGCCAGGACAGCTGTGTGAGGAAGTACCACTCCCTAACTGTGGAAGAGGTAGACCCAGGAAGACATGGGATGAGGTGGTGAAGCGTGACCTTCGAACATTGGGCCTCACAGAGACAATGACAGATGACTGAGACCTTTGGAGATATGTTGTGATTGAGAAGACTGAGCAACTAAAGTGAGTTCGCAACAACGCATGTCTGGCCTAGTTAAGAGTACCTCAGATGCATTGGGCGATATGATATGCTTGAGAAAACCTGTTGAGTCAAGTAAAACCAATATCATAGCTGCAGCCAGTGGCCCCTGACTAGCTCCTGTGCCAGTGGCACATAAAAATCACCATCTGGACATGGCTGATGCCAGTACCCCCTGACTGGCTCTAGTGCCAGTGGCACGTAAAAAGCATTATCTGAATGTGATCAATGCCAGGCCCACCTGACTGGCTATGCTGGTGGCATGTAAAAAGCACCCGCTACACTCTCGGAGTGGTTGACATTAAGAAGGGCATCCAGCTGTAGAAACACTGCCAGATCAGATTGGAGCCTGGTGCAGCTGCTGCCTCTCCAGACCTCAGTCAAACCGTCCAACCCATGCCAGCATGGAGAACAGACGTTAAACAATGATGATGATGATAATATTTCGCCACTCCACTGACGAAATTCTGATTCAGTTAATATGTTGGAGTGAAATTAAAGATAGAACCGTGTTGCAGGCAAAGTTACAATTTAATGACTTGAAGACAGAATGTGTGAATCATTCTCGGCAGTCAGAACTAAGAATCACTCAGAGATTATTAGACAACATACACAACAGCCAATTCCCAAACACGACAGATGGGGTGAATCATTCTCGGCATTCCTAACCAAACGTCAACATTTGACAGCGGTTATTTGACAACATAATACAATAGCCAATTTCCAAGCATGATAGAATGTGAATCATTCGCAGCAGTCCAAATCAAGCATCAACACTTGACAACATAAACAACAGTTAATTCCCAAGCACAACACAATGTGGGAATTATTCTCAGCAGTCAGAACAAAGCATGAACACAATACCTCAAATAATAATAGAATGCTGTATTTGCCAATTGAACGTTGAATGAGGTATGAGCCATTTGAAAAACTTTCGCAGACAATGTTGCAATTAATTGACATGATAGCAATCAATTATTTAATTGGTAGTACAACTCCAATCAATTAATTGGACCAATATATTGCAATTAATTTTTTACAACCCTTGATGAACACTAAGTAGAAGATAGGCAATTGATTAAATACATCTATTGTGAACTGTTTCATCCATCTTATTAGGGTTTTGTATTGGGTTCATTACACAAGTGACATTGCTATACTGATGACATGAACTAAAAATGAAACAGGGCCCTTCTGTCTCACCTTGAATTTTGTTTCCTACCTCATCGATGAACATTAGGCCATTCTGTCCTCATCCCATGCCTAAGTTGGAATATTTTATCAATTTAGTCTTTCCTGAATTCCCTGTCACCCAAGTATTGTCGAGAAAATAAATGATTTAGGACAAGGTTGTGATGCAAAACTCACAGATCCTGCCTTTTAATAAGGTGTCAGCATGTTTTCCACTAGCCCCCATGTACTGACTGGTCACTGATGCAAAATATGTTAGTAGAGAAGAGAGCAATTCTTAGTGAGGAAAAAGACATCATGTACATCCATTTGTGTCTCTACAATAAGTGTTAACTCATAAAGTTTTGTTTATACAAGTAAGTTAATGACATGAGAATGAATTGGGATATTTAATAGTTAAATTTGTACGAAAGATAATAGAACTATAATATGACAAAAAAGTCTCTCTCTCTTTCTTTCCTGCATGTGGCATGGGACTTTGAGAGACAGCTATACCAAAATTCCAGCAACAAGTGAACTTGATGATATTAGGAGCTGCAGCTACGAAGTTGTGCAAAACCGAGTGTCGCGGACTGGAATATGAATTCACAAAAACTAGATGACATATTGTTGAACGAGAGAAACAAAAGTTCAGGGTTATTCCTGTATAATATTGTGCCAATTGTCAATTGAAGAATTACCAATAGATCTATTATGTATTCGAACAATCAGTGAGCTTTATGACGGAATTGATACTCCATCTAATACCATACTTTGGACCATTATGTGGTCAATCATCGGGATAATTATGTAAAGCTGGAAATTTACTTAGGCTTACTTAAGACTTTGAATCACTTTGTTGATGAATACAAATTGAAATTAAAACAAAACATCACAACTTTTCCTTGTTTTAGCTATTTTCAAGAGTATGGAACAAAGATACCGTAATGACAACTTTATATTGTGAAGTGAAAATTTGATTTAAAATTTGAGAAATTAATTGTATTTCGTTTTTGTATTTGGTTTGCAAGATTCTTTACTTGAATCCGTGTGTTGAAGCATATTTCATTGTGTCAGAGGAGAGTCATTCTCTTAAATAAATGAGTGGAAATCGGACCGGTGTGTGTGTTAAATTAATAGGGCACTACAAGAGAAAGACTCTTCCCAGACAATAAAACAATTGTAATAAATTAGAAACGGGAGAAAAAAAATATCATCATAAACACTAATTTTGCTGCATTCGTATACTGATTTTTATGTATCATCTCCATAAGAAATTGACTCGCATGATGGAAAAAAGAAAATTGTAAAGATTATTGATGCAAAGTGAAAAGAACACATAAATATAAGTTTGTATTTAAGAGGCTAAACAAAGTTGCCGAAATACTACGTGACGAGTATTCTTAATTTTGAACTTAATTATCCTGTATTATCTGTGATAACTCACCACAATAAGAGAATAGCCAGACCAATCTTTAGATTTCTGCTTTTCTTCGGATAAAGAAGCTTCGTCTGGAAAGTAAAACATTGCGACACATTGGAAGAATGAACCTGCAAACTACAGAGTAACAAAGACGAGGTTCAGTTGTGTTAAAGAGCTTGAGACGAACGACTTTTTATTTTCGGTTGAAGTACCTGCTAAACTAATTGATTAATTATAAAATATGTATTTGAAATTACGCAAACTATAATTATTTCTATTAACTAAATAAAAATGATATATTTGTTTGGTCTTTTCATTTTGTAAGGGTTATATATAAATACCCCACATTTTTAGTTTGAAAAAAATGTTTACTACGGTTTTCCGGTAACGCATGCGCAACGACCTCTTTCATTGCTAGGTCCTATCCGGAGGGAAGTCTCCCTGACCGGAGAACAGTTTGTGCGCAGGCTTGAAAGCAACGTGTCTTTTGTTTTCCATTTCTATTTGGTAAATATTGTTTGTTGGATACGTGTCTACAGCTTCATTTGCTATTTGTGTGTGATATATGTCATCCAATAATTTTCATTGCTTTTTTTTCTTACATATTTATTATCATTAAAAGTGTGTTTCTTCCTGCTTATTTACTCTTCTACTATAATAATACTATTATGTTTTTCTCTGTCACAACATATTAATGACAAAGGAAGGTGTGAAAAAAAATGGTAATCCTTTAGTATGTGGTGATTAAAAAAGTAAGCAACCAAAAAGTGAACAACTGTCTTTCTTTGGTATAGAATTCCTCCGTATAAATTCGTGTAAATACGAAACGAATAAATTATCTAACGTTGCAAATTCTTTTCTACTCTAGGCACAAGGCCCGAAATTTTAGGGGTGGGGGCCAGTCGATTAGATCGACCTCAGTACGCAACTGGTATTTGATTTATCGACCCCGAAAGGGTGAAAGGCAAAGTCAACCTCGGCGGAATTTGAACTCAGAACATAAAGACAGACGAAATACCGCTTAGCATCTCGCCCGGCGTGCTAACGCTTCTGCCAGATCTTCCAAATCGACGTCGTAGTTTTCTTTTCACACGCATCCACATTTTGTGTATGGACGTCCTTATTTGTCGGATCTAAAAATTTCTCCTGATGTACAATCACTTCGTAAGTGTACATATCGTCATTTAGGCTTCCAATAGTTCCTAGTTGTTATTTCCCCTTTAATTTTTATTTACTTTTTTAATCACCACATACCAAAAAAAAAAAAAATTCAAATAGCGTTTCAACTCTGTGAGTATATGTATGTAAAAAGGGAGGTACTTGAATATTTGCGTGTGTATGTGTGTGTGTACAATGGAAGTGGGATGATGTGAATGTATGTGTGAACCAGCGTTCTTTCAGTAACAAACGAATATCGATGTCACATCTCAAAAGACAACCACTAGATAACATTAAGACTAATTTGATTTGCCACCTATATTTATACATAAAATACTACAATTAGCCTTCATTTTTGACGGCACGGGGTCATCTAGTCCTAATAAAAGTTTATTTAAGCATGCTTCAGTTGCTGACAACGTTTTGTGTTGAAATTTTTATTACTGCAGTTTGTTTCATTGTCCTTTTTTTCTTTTATTTAATATTCTTCATTTATTCATCATTATTTTTTTAATATTAAAGTCTTAGTAAGAAGAAAAACAAACAAATCCCATCAGGGAGATGGCCCTGTTCGACATAGAGAAAGGTGTAGGTAGAAACTCCATAAGGTGCACCCGGTGCAAGCTATGGACACATAAGAGGTGCAGCAATATCAGAAGAAAGTTAACAGAGAAAATAGTCTTTGGCGGGGCAGATGTATAGGTACAATAAACACTAGAAATACAGTTCTGTATTCAAGAGATGAGGAATTATGTACATTATTTACAATTGACGGATATTTGTCCTCATCTTGTTTATTGTTAACACAACATTTCGGCTGATATACCCGCCAGCCTTCATCAGGTGTCTTGGGGAAATTTCAAATCTGGGTTCTTATTCCTAAAGTATTTTTCGATGTTAGGTCGCTGCCTGGAATTGAACTCGGAATCTTGGGGTTAATAGCTGCTAGAATAAGAATGGGCTGGGCAAAGTTCAGAGAACTGCCTTTGAAAGTAACAAAGAGTCTCTCCCTCTCAGTGAAAGGCAGATTGTATGATACCAGTGTGTGAACAGCCATAGAAATATGGTCTTGTAACTGCAAATGACATGTGGAGGCTTGGCAGAAATGAAGCTGGATGTGCCCTGTCAATGTGCATATACGACAGTGTAAGCATCTTGAGAGAAAAATTGGGCATGATACATAAGATGTAGTGTGCAAGAGAAAAGACTGTGCTGGTATGGTCATGTGATGCATATGGATGAAGCCAGCTACATTAAAAAGTGCTGATCTCTAACTGTGGAAGGAACCTGCAAAAGAGATAGACCTAGAAAGACATGGGATGAGGTAGTGAATTATGATCTTTGGATGTTGAATCTCAAGGAGGCAATGACAAATGATTGAGACCTTTGGTGATTTACTCTGCTTGAGAAGACATGTCAACACAAGTGAAACTGTGGCCACTGCCAGTGACACATAAAAGGCATTCATGCCAGTGACAGATAAAAGGCACTGGTGACACATACACACAAGGTGCCAACTACACTCAATGGAGTGGCTTGCAATAGGAAGGGCATCCAACCATAGAAACCAAGCCAAAACAGACCGGAACCTGGTCCAGCTCTCCAGCTAACTAGCCCCTGTCAAACCATCTAACCCTTACCAGCATGGAAAACAGATGCTAAATGATGATGCATATAGATACAGGCATGGCTGTGTGGTTGAAAAGCTTGAAAAAAATGAACATTTAACAATGATATTAATGTATGTATTATTATATGCTTGCATATGACGGATGGAATTTATTGAGGCAGATTTTCTATGCCCAGATGTTTTTTCTGTCACTGACTCTCACCAGTTCCCAAGTAACATAATATTACCCATGACCAGATAAGTTTTCCTGGAAAACTGGAAGCAAAGGATATCACTTGATCGACAGTGACAGTCATTTACAGCTATCATGAGCTGTCAAGGCAAGGTGACAGTATACTCTTACATACATATACTACATATATATATATATATATATATATATATGGAAGGTGGATGGTAAATGGTGATATTGATGATAATATATATATGTGTGTATATTCAGGGTGTGTAAGGTATTTGAGGACATGCCTTTTTTGGGTCATTGCTGCATTTTTTGCTGACTCTGTATAATCTTTGTTTCAGAAAATAATAATGACAGACCCTCAGCTTACTCAGGAAATGAAGAGACATGCTGTTATTGTGGTTATAAAGGCTGAGCATAGCAATTTAGAAATATCTCGATTTTTAGAAGTTGCCAGATCTTTCGTCTACAAAGTTTGTAAGGAGCTAGAGACTGAAGATGGAAACATATCACCAGTATCAAAGCATAAAAAGCATTCTAAATGCTCTGAAATCATCAGAACACCTGAATTTATCCAAGTTCAACAGACCATTGATTACAATCCCAGAAAGTTCATGAGGTCAATTGCAAAAGATCTCCATTTGTCAGAAGGAACAGTCAGAAATGTTGTCCATGAAGACATCAGATATGTCTTATATGATGAGGAAAGGTCAATTTGTCAGAAAAAGCAAAAGAAAATCATTACATCAGATCTAAAAGGCTCTTAAACAAGCTGAAAAATCCAGCAGAAGATTTGATTTGGTTTTTCTCAAACGAGAAAAACTTCAACCAAAATCTAGAAGTTCTGAAGTTCCGAGTGTTATGCATACAAAATTTCCTGCAACTGTCATGATTTCAGGGGTTGTCAGCAATGAAGAACTTGTGATGCCTCCTTACTTCTTTCCACAAGGCCTTAGAGTTAACTCTGCTGCCTACATTGGGGTCCTGGAAATAATTGTTAAGCCCTGGATAGACAGTGTGTATGCAATGGAAGGCCATATGTGTTTCAGTAAGACTCTGCACTATCACACATGGCTCTAGTAACACAGGAATGAATGACTGAAAATTTCATGATCACATAACCCCCTAACATTTGGCCTTCTAAGTCTCCAGATCTCAATCCATTGGACTATTAGATGTGGATCATTGTTGAGAAAGAGAGGTCAATGACCACGCCCATAACACCAAAGATTCTTTGAAAGCTGCCATAGTCAGAGTAATGTCCAAAATGAACAAGGACCACTTGATTCAAGCATGTAGATTATTTAGATCTCATATAGAAGCAGTTGTTGAAGCTGAAGGTGGCTCTATTGAATAACATTATAGAAAAGAAGCTCTATTTTTATCCTCATAACATTTTTTGATAAATAAAGTTATTATATGTTTTTTTTAATAAACATAAATGTGTCCTCAAATATCTTATGCACCCTGTATGTGTATATATATACAGGGGAGTAGATGAAACAGGGAAAAACTGACGAAGGGTTATACTCTTTATGTTGCATGTCTTGTTTCTCTGTTTTTTTTTTGTTGTTCGAAAAAAATTTGTTTTCTATGCTTTCGTTTTTATGTTTTTGTTTCTCATTGTGTTTAACGGTTTTTTGATGTCCTGTACCCATATATGCATGTATGTATGTACATATATGTATGGATATATGCATGTATTTATATATTATTTATATCATATGATCAAACACCACACAACCTTTTCCAAGTATATATATATATCTATATACACATACATGCATACATACAACAGGCTTCTTTCAATTTCTGTCTGCCAAATCCCCTAACAAGGCTTTGGTCATCCAATGGCTATAGTAAAAGATATTTTCCTAAGATACCATGCCATGGGACTGAACTCAAGACCATATATTGGGAAGCAAACTTTTTACCACATAGCCACACTTGTGCCACCTGTACATGTTGAAATTGTTATAATAATATTAGTCATTGATTGTATTTATTCCTCACTGCACACACACACACGCACGCATACGCATCATTTATCTTTTGCATGTTTCAGTCATTAGATTGCTCTGTCTTAAGGAAATTTTGTAGTCCTATGTATCGACCCCATTACTTATTTTTTGTTAATCCTGGTACTTATTCTATTAGTCTTTTTGCCGAACTTCTAAGTTATAGGAATGTAAACACACCAATGCCAGTTGTCAAGCAGGGGTGGGGGACAAACATAAACACACATACATACATATATATGTATATATATTATACTAACACTAAAGTTTGTCTGTTTTCCTGTCATTTGATTAAGATGATAAAGATTACAAATAAAATACCATAAAAACCCAGGTAATTTGCACACCTGTGTAAATTACACAGGTGGTTTTCAGGATAAAAATTGTTAAAAAAAGCTTCTACTCATGTAAAATTTGCACCCAAAAGTTTTCAGAATTGCCAATATGACCAGGGGTAAAAGGTTTTCAGTTAAGTTGTATTTAGCATAATTGCATAATTTCACTTACTTATGATTAGATTTTATTAAATTTTCATTAAATAAAAATAATTTCTGTTTAACAGGTATCACATTGAAAGTTATTAACACATAAAGTGTGACTGGCCATGATTGTGACCATCAAGCACAGGTTTATAGGCCACGATCATGGCCCAGATAGATGCATTTAATTTATGTGCGTTTGTTGGGGGTCTAATGTCACTCAAATGCTCTGATACCCACTAGAATGCAAGAAGACTAATAGTTCAACTAATGATTTTTCAGATAATGTAAAACTTGCCACTATTATATACTAAGAAGATATTTTAACTATTTTTTGTTTTTTATGTGTACATGGTAGTCTCATTTTCATAAAATGCTCAGCAGTCCATGCTATGTAAGTGCAAATCCCAGTTCTTTATGGGTTAAAATACGAAGTGTTTGTGTTGTTTTCATAAACTTTATTTTACATTTCTTGCCCACAAGAGATTATGTCTGATCTTTAGCATATTTCTGTATGTCTTTTCAGATCATGATCACAGGAAAAGTTGTTGATAATTCTTAGCAACAAAAACAAAGCTGATAAATACACATGACACTTTATTCAACTGACAGAGGAAAGTGACTGATCAAACTGATTATGTAAACAGACACATGAAATTTCTTCGAGCGAGATCGTTGCCGGTGCCCCTGAACTGGCTCTTGTGTGGGGTTCTGGGATTTTTCGAGCGGGATCGTTGCTGGTGCCCCTGGGCTGGCTCTTGTGCGGGTGACACATGAGGTTTCTTGAGCGAGATGAGCGTGGCCTTTGCCAGTACCGCCTGACTGGCCTTCGTGCGGGTGACACGTAAAAGCACCCACTACACTCTCTGAGTGGTTGGCTTTAGGAAGGGCATCCAGCTGTAGAAACACTGCCAAATCAGATTGGAGCCTGGTGTAGCCATCTGGTTTCACCAGTCCTCAGTCAAATCGTCCAACCCATGCTAGCATGGAAAGCGGACGTTAAATGACGACGACAATACGTACAGACATATATATATATATATATATATATATATATATATATATATATATATATATACCGCCTGACTGGCCTTTGTGGGGTTTTCGAGCGAGATCGTTGCCAGTGCCCCTGGACTGACTCTTGTGCGGGTGGCACATAAAAGACACCATTTCGAGCGTTGCCGTTTTCGTGCGGGTGACACGTAAAAGCACCCACTACACTCTCTGAGTGGTTGGCGTTAGGAAGGGCATCCAGCTGTAGAAACTATGCCAAATTAGATTGGAGCCTGGTGTTGCCATCCGGTTTCACCAGTCCTCAGTCAAATCGTCCAACCCATGCTAGCATGGAAGGCGGACGTTAAACGATGATGATGATGATGATGATGAATTCTGATTGGTCGAAAATGTCTTCTTGTCTCAAGCTCTGATTTTCTGCCTATTCTCGTCGGAACCTTTGATACAGAATATCAAACTTTTAATTCCTTTCTCACTTATAAAATGTCAAGCAAACTTAGAAATTTGTCATTACCGTTTTAGCTGGAAGACCAAACTGATAGTTTGGTAGTGTTTATTGAACAAGGGAGGTGCAAAATTTAAGAAGCGACTTGTTAGAATATACATGTCTGTAAGGAGACATAAACAAGAATAGCAAAAATCTACTATACCAAAACAACTTTGGGGGTGAGATAACCACCCCCATTAAAAAAGTGGGTTATCTCCCACTGTTTTACAACAAATATCAATACTTTTGGTTACCTCTCTCAACTAAAAAAAATTGTCTAACACTCAATAAAACAAAAAAAAAAGAAAAATTAATAAACATAAAAACTGAAAAAATTAAACATCTTATCAAATCTGATAACAGGAGGCCAAACATCAACAATGTGTTGAAGTATTGAATCAAAAGGATCTAACTTTTTTAATCCAATCTCTTGTCGCTACATTAACTTGATTTTTTTAGTGGGGAGAAAACCTAATTTTTTAATGGCAATTTTTAAATGTGGGTAAGATAACCAAAAAGTACCCAAGTGTTCTATGAAGAGAACATAAGACTGCTGCATAATTCAAAATGAATGTGAAATGACATTAAACATCGTATAAGGTAAATGAAGGTTTCTGTATGAATGTTAAGTCATATTCACTTAGAGAGTTTACATGTGCAAGGATGAGTTGTGATGTTGTGGTTGTCGGCGTTAGATGCAGTGGTGAGGAATTTCATTGTGTCATAATGTGGAGAAAGCAAGCAAATAGACTCCCTAAGCAGAGAAAAACTAATCTATTTAAGGAAATTGCTGGGCTCCATTGTGATAGATAGAAACTCTAAGCAATGTAAAATATGGCCCAGACCGTGATTACCAGCATGAATGTCAAACTTAAAAAAGTAGTTAATCATTTAATGGTTTTAGTAAATTTATACAGAAGAAGTAAGCGTCACACCGTCCAGCATAAATAAAAGTCAACTTTATTATGTAAAAACCTATTCTGACATTAAATGAGTCAACTTTCTATATGGATGTTTACATTTGTACATCATTTTCCAACAAAATATATTTCTAAAACATTCTGGAAACAATCTACTCATGTAATTTATGCACCCACTAAAGTTTATTTTTGTTTTTGCGAAAAAAGTGCATAAATTACATGGGTTTTTATGGTAGTCATTTCGGATCTTTTTTAAAACGGGGGCCACAGTATTTTCTTAACGAAACACTTTGAAACTTGGAACACTGGTAGAATGTGTCATATAAAACATCTTTTTCTCTTAGTCTTCTTAAAAAAAAAAAGAAATCCCTAAGTTATTCCATGTTAAAGTTGTCGTATTTCTGTAATTTCAACCAATCACTGACATCCATTCAGCCGATATACATTAAGTGCCGACTACATAAACAAACGATTCTGAAACAATTCTATCGGTGATAAAATTATTATTTCCTTGTCAAAAAATGGCTGAAGCATATTGGCAGTAGTTAATAAACCTTTCTATTATAGGCTAACCCTAACCCTAACCCTACGGTTAGGGTAAAACAGCAAATTTAAAAAGAAAAAAGCAAATAAAACGAAGCAAAAAAAAAGAAAATGAAAAAAGCAAATTTAAAATGAAAAAAAGCAAATTTAACGAAGGAAAACGAACACTGTCAGAAGTTATGGAGATTAAATACGCTTTACACCGCTTAATTAGCCAAAGGAGTAAATGTAAACAACTGAATACTTGTCAGTGATTGGTTGAAATTATCGAATTAAGACAATTTTTTACATGAAATAAATTCGAATACAAAAATATTTTTCTGTTCTATAACACAAAATAGATAAGTATACGAAGTTTGAAAGTCTTTCGGTACCAAAAACACTACGTAAAACATTAATGAAAACTCATTTCCTCCTTTACGAAGAAAAGAAATCAAGTTAAAAATGTCGACACTTCAAAGAGTCATGTCAGCTACTGCTGTCTGTCCTTTTTTCTTCCCTTAATCATTTATACAACTTTCGGAGTGCTGTGGATTTGAAAGACAGAAATTCTCCCTATATTTTTGAATCATGGGTATTTTGATTTAAATGTTTTTTTTCTTAAAGGGGAAAATTACTATTTTATTTAAAATAAAATATTTATCTTTATCATCTTAATCAAAAGGCAGACAAAGAGACTATCTCTTTATAGACAAAGATTAGTTGCAATGGGAAGAACTGAATCTCATAAGAATGGAAAAACAAACAACAGATGGGTTGTACCTCATAATGAAACTCTTTTAAGAACATTCAAATGCCACTGCAGCATTGAAATCATCTCAGTGAGCTCAATTAAGTATGTCATCAAGTACACACTGAAAGGAAATGACCAAGCTGCTGTTCAAATAAACAATGATTATGAAATTAGTCAATATCTAATGAGTAGGTATATCGGACCTGTGGTGTTATGAACCAGGCTGTGTTGTAAGGAAGGACCGGAAGTGAGGGAGTACGCATGTCCTGTCGGAAGTGGGGACTGTGGGTCCTACCGGAAGAGCTGTGGTGGGCATACAGGCTCAGCGAGGCATGTGCAGTCAGTTGGCGGTGGACAGTATATGAGAGTAGATGTGTCAGACGGTACGGCAGCAGACAGAGCATGTGGACGTTGTGAGTGACCCTTTCCAGATCGACAGCTAAGACTACTGCAATTCTCTCTTTGTTTCTGTCTTTCTCCTCCTTCATATCACAAGCTATTTCGACTCAAAAAAAAAATATGATGGGTATGGTCCATGTTTCAAACAAGAGGGTTAGGCCATTTTGCAGCAATGGAGACATCACCACTCGGTTGCAAAAAATTAAGTTGGTGGCAAGACTCCACAGTATAGATGACCTAGTGAGTCTCATATCATTGTACCTCGATGGATTGGCGTTGGTGCTATACCTGGAAATAGAGATGGACCAGTTAAGCGCAGAAAAAATAGCAGTCCGGCTGATGGAGGCTTTTACAGAAGGGCCATGCATGTCATATGGGGTACTACTAAAGCAGCACGGTCCCGAACGCGAAGTCGCGCCTCCGCGCTAGCTAGTCATGAGTGGTCGATCCTAAACCTAACCCTAAACACGTATTCATTTGCACACGCGGGTTAGGGACAGGGTTAGAGTTAGGGTTAGGATCGACTACTCAAGACTAGCTAGCGCGGATGCGCGACTGCGCGTTCGGGACCGTGCTGCTTTAGTAGTACCGGCATATGGTCGACTGGGGAAAGCAAAGTGGACGGGTGAACAGGTGGATGTGTTTGCCAACGAAATCAGGAGATTGGCCAGACTTGTGGGATACAGGAATAACGTGTTGGAACAAACAGTTAAATTAACATTTGTGACAGGATTTCTTGACCACGTTTCTGTCGAACTGCAAAAGCTGCTGAATATTCACTCCATGGCGATGGGAGAGGTAATATCTTGGGCCAGAGTCATCATCTCGTGTTGCAGGACGACACCTTTAGAAGTGATTGCAACAACGAGAAGGGATCGAACAAAAAGCGGTGGAGAGGGGTCAAACAAGGAACGTGTGTGACCCTTCAAAGGGCAGTGTTTTCGATGTCAGGGTTTGCACATGGTGATTGACTGCAAAGAATCCAGGCCTGGAGTAATTTGCTATCGATGCAGACAAACAGGCCACATCACTAGTGAATGCGTTCAGAGAAACGGTCTAAGGTAGACTACTGCGCCAGTAGTCCCGTCAAAAGAATAGAAGCGTGTATACAGTCATTGCCAGTAATGGATGTCATGGTGAACAGAAAGGTATCACGAGCCCTCGTGGACACCGGCTGCTCAACAAGCCTAATGACTCCGGAGTTGATGGAAGAATGGAGTAGAGTGAGTAGTGTAAGGGCTGTTGACGGTACAAAAGTTGAATGCAGAGGGTGGAGATGGTGATATAAAGAATGAGATTGAGGTTGCACGCGATGTGGTGATGAGGATGGACGTCATTGTCCGTTTGGAAGGTGTCACGGTTAATGAAGCCAGTGTAACATTCGATGATGTGGGGTTGCTATGCACTGTGAATCTGTGACAGGAAAGTGGTGAGAGCTGCGAAGAAAAATATGCTGCACACACCATTACAGACAAGGAATTTTCGGGCTGTGTTTGATGGCCGGCAGTGGACAGTGGAATGGTTCTGGAAGGGAGATCCTCCGACATTGAAAAACGCAGTAGAAATTTTTTACTACCAAAGGCCTAGCGTGTAGAAAAATTAGTCAATAGACTATATATATTAATCATATAAATACAGTGTACATTTAAACACATAAAAGGTAACCATCTTAGGATACCTGGTTCGCTAGAATATTAATTCAATTAACATCAAATTAAGTAAAATATTAATGACGAAACCAGTACACAATTCTTTATTCTGTGTATATTTCTCATTTTGTCTTGCCCACTTATGTTCTGGTGTTTGCGAAATTTCTAGCATATTGGATGTCCACCTAGTGGTCATCCCTTATACACATGTAATACAATTTTTCTGAATTTTCAGATTTTTTTATATGGTAGGCCACTTGGTTTTAAATCGATGTTAATTGAATTAATATTCAATTTATCACCCTCAATATATAAAAATTATACACACACACACACACACATATATATATGTTCATATATATATATATATATATTCATATATATATATATATATATATATATATATATATATATACATACATACATATATATACATATATATATAGTCATATATATATATATATATATATATATATATATATGGAGGAATATATAGAGGAATTCATGTAATATATGTGACAACTATTCAGTTGCCATAATAAAACTCCGAGTTTCAGATTATGGGGCGGAAATCTGCTCTGGCATCTCATCAGTTATTAAGACAAACAAAAGAGTGATTAGAAAGACCGTTAAATAAAGGGAGAAAGGAAAAAACTCTCATAGAATGTGTGTATGCGCGCATGTACATACATACACATGCATGCATGCACACCCATGTACATGTGCCTATATGCATATGGTCACTTACACTCACGTGAAACACATACATGCACACCCACATACATATATACGACGGGCTTCTTTCAGTTTCCGTCTACTAAATTTACTCACAAGGCTTTGGTTGGCCTGAGGCTGTAGTAGAAGACACCAATTTGGTAGGGGTTACGCAAAAGAGAATTGCTTGTAATGTCCCTCATGTACTGGTACCATTGAACAACAGTAGATTTTGAGAGACCAGTCATTTCGGATGATGTATGAAGGGTTGTATTATGGGACCATAAATATGTTACAAGAATAAAATCCTGTAATCGTAATTTAGAGTTTTCCAGAAAAGAAGACTTCCTAATGGACTCTTTTGCAGTTTTATGTTTAGGGCAACGAAATAGCTTCCCTTCCTTATGTTTTATGAGTGTCATTTCTTTCTGGCAATACGAACATCAGGGAGTGACACTATTCAGAACTTTTTTCTCCTTCAGAAACGAATACGCCGCATCAAAATCTCCAATATATGGTAATATATCATATATCATTTTTGAAAAATGGTTAACACAACAAGTCTAAGCGAACTGCTTCCCGCAAAGTTTTCTGTAGAAATGATTTTTTAAGGCTTTCTTTAGAAATGTTTTTTTTTTGTTGATTTGCGCATATGTGCCTGTGTTTCCAAAACCTTAAAAAATCGAACATGTGTGCTAATTACACACGTGTTCGATTTTTTAAGGTTTTGAAATGATGTAGGTTCTTTCAGGCATGAAGTGGACCTGGTAAGTAAAGTGAGATCACAGCCATAGCTTATACCACAGTCACATAACCAGCCCATTTAAAAAGTACCTTTGAATTGTCAGGCAGCATGCCGCGCTTGAGAAAACCTATTGAGTTAAGTAAAATCAAAATCAGAATCTCAATCCAATTGAAATCAAAATGGAAATTGTAGTTGTGGCTGATACCAGTGCTGCCTGACTGGCACCCGTGCTGGTGGCATGCAATAAGCACCATTCATGTGTGGATCGATGTCAGTGCCACCTGACTGGCTTCCCATGCCAGTGACACATAAAAAGCACCATCCAAACGTGGTCAATGCCAGCACCCCACTGCCCTTACTGACTCCTGTGCCGGTGGCACGTAAAGAGCACCATCCGAACATGGCCGAATGGATGTTAAATGATGACGATGATCTACTAGCAGAAAGACCGCCATTTGGACAGTTTTCTGCTAGCCCCTTGATAATATTTTCACATTTGATTCCTATTTCTAGTAATTTATATATTTTACATCTAATCATTTCTTAGTATAATAGTGCTCACTTGCTTACTAAATATTGCTTGCTTTCATTACTTTATCACAGTCATAATCTCTCTTTTTTAAACAAACATCACAGTAGTGCAACAACAGAGGGTGAAGCAATTTGTCAAATTTTGCCTAACCCTCAAAGCAACATAGAGATTTCAATTCAGCAGCCCATTTATATATATATATATATATGTATAAAGAGACCAATGGCAAAGTTAGAAATATATTTTATGGATAAAGTCTTACAGCTGTTTCAGAGAAAATCTAATGTATCCCTTCATTGGAGACGGTAATAGTAGAGGAATGGATTATTACATCTATAAGAGGAGATTTGTAGTAAGAAGTGAGAGTGATGGGCTAAAAAAAGAACAAAGAAAAAACAGTACTTGTTTTTTCTTTGTTCTTTTTTCAGCCCATTACTCTCACTTCTTACTACAAATCTCCTCTTATAAATGTAATAATCCATTCCTCTACTATTACCGTCTCCGATGAAGGGATACATTAGATTTTCCCTGAAACAGCTGTAAGACTTTATCCATAAAATATATTTCTAACTTTGCAATTGGTCTCTTTATCTTTTTCTCTCTTTATACATACACACGCTAATACACGACCTATGTTATATTCCTCACTCATGTTTATACAACGACAGGGGCAAAACTAGCCGGTATACAGCACTTACTCTGTATTACCTGTATCTTTGGGTTTGGTTGAATCCAATACCCTTCATAACCTTTATTATATATATATATATATATATATATATATATATATATATATATATATATATATAGGTTATGAGTGATAGTGGTGTCAATTAGACAAATACAGTATCCCTACATTCACTCTCTATTTCCTATCTTAACTAAACTAACTATTACTTAATCATCCTCTCACACCGTCTCCGATTGTTCTTATTTACAGGATTGTAAAAACAGCACCATATAAAAAAAACATTAACACCAAAAGCACACACACATATATATATATATATATTAATAATAAAAATTTGACAACAAAAGAATGAACGAGACCTTGATATTATGTAAATAGAGGAGTTTATAATATATGTGACAATTGTGTGTGTATATATATACACACACTTATATATATATAAGTATACATACATAAGTGATAGAGCTCTGGCCTTTTGCAACAAAATCTCTATCTGATCCCCCTCACAACCTCCACAAAATATGCTCTGTTGGCCGTGTAGGCAGAGGGAGCCCAATGTTTGTTGACGATAGAAGTCCCATGATGCTTTCATTGAGCCCTTGGTCTCTGAATCATAATCTAACTTTCATTACGTGTTACCACAGAAACACAAGTACTCTTGGACTGGATGTAATGATCTCAACCATCTCCTGCTGTCACCAACACGTCCTCTGTTCCTTCTGTTCAACACTGAGCACCTTGGGAACAAAAAGCACAAATAATCATAAATAATCCTATATACATTTTTCCACACTATGCTTATCATCTTTATAGACACACAACAGTCTTCATCCAGAAAATTGTGAAATTTCTCAATCAGTTCTGATGTTCTGACATCCTTCCCCCTCTCACACCTCTTGTTGTCTCTCACCTCCTCTTTACTGTCCTTGAATCTCTAGTGCCAGCAGAAATCAGATACTTGTCTCTACAAGATAATCTATAAATAATCTGTAGTATTTCATAAGTTTCTGTAGAGTTTTTACCCAGTTTAATACAAAACTTTATTGCATAGCAAGCTTCTAAATTGCCTTCATGTCCTGACTGTTTTCTGCAAACTAGTCAGCTGTGATAAGCAGTGTTTAGAAGGGTGTGTTCAAAGTGCTCTTACAGCCATCTCCTTCAATCTAGAATTAAAAAAAGCTGGTAGGCCAGCTTATTAGATGTATAGTAATGATATACTAAAATTACAATAATCTAGGACATTTGCAATTGCCTCTCCTAGAAACAGTCTCAAAACTCCTGGTACATTCCATCTAGGTTAGATGACTAAACAGTTAGAGTATTTTGGTATAAAAATTTTCCCTTCCATCTTCACAGTATCAGTAACACAATGAAGCATACCATGCTCCATCTGCCACAATATTAGTCCTCATATGTACTTGGTCAAAAGAAACCATTTTTCTTTCAAACCCATTTGAATTCAAACAATTGTAAATTATTGTATGAGGAAAGTTGTTACACACCATAGAACATTTGGACGAAATATTTCAATATGATAATTCTACATTGGAGAAATGAAGCCAAGTAATAGAAATATGTGGCATCTCTGACTAACAGGAGGTCTGGTATTTGCAGTTCATGTTATTATCTTTACTGATATACATTATCAGTATTGGCACAGTGGAAATAATGAGGTTGGAATTAATAAATACCCAAGGAAATGGCTTGGTGTCCCACCTGGCTTCATTGATGTTGCTTTCTAAAGTCACCAAGGAAAGCTGAAGCTACTCCTACAGTCCATCATGGAGGAGTACAAGGTTAGAAAAGCAAAACATTTGTGTACATTGAGAATTCCAGAGATAAAGTAGTGAGATCAATCCAACCTAACCAGAGAACCGACAGAAAATGGAAGGTTCAGGAGGCAGTAGGTGTAGCAAAGAAGAACTGCATGTTTGAGGAAATGACAGGACATGCACAGACTAATAAGTAATACATGAGCTCAGTGGAGGGGTGGTGAAAGACGAAAGGGGAATTAAAGAGGGACATAGTAATTCAGAAAGAGAGAGAGGGTGCCTAAAGAATCCAAAAGACAATCCTGCTAGGACAATGGATAATATGGGAGAATGCACTCCAAAGAAATATCAGATGGAACATATGGCATATGCTCCTCTTAGAGTCAGTTTCAAATACAAATCTGGTGAGATTGAGGGAAATTAGTCAATGCTACATGATCACTCTGTCAAGACAAACAAACAGTGGAACATGAAATAAAGTGAGAGAACATGTAAGTTTAACAAAAGGATGATGATATTGATCTAATTGGGCCATTTTCCTTTACTACCATAAAAGAACTTTTTGGCTAAATATAAATAACGTAACTTCAATAGAACATCTTCTTTTAGCATTAATATTTTCCTACTTATATTAGGAATTTGATGAAGAGAAGAAAGGTGGGAAAAACAAATTAAAGATGACAAATGCTAAAAAATTATATTTATGGTTGTTCTTAAGCCATAGGAAAGCATTTAACTATTCCATCATTTTGTTTATTTCCATACATTGTGTATTTAGGTTTATATTATCCACGTTCTTCCCTTTTCAGAGGTAGCAGAGTAGAATTTGGGGAGATTTGACTGCTATTACTCGCTGGCCAAGTGACTTCTAATTAGTGTTTGTTGTTATTATAATCGGTACTACTACAACTTTTATTCAGACACAGCACATTTAGAGGACATTGTTTAATGTATCTCATTCGAATGAGATTAATCTGCTTTTCTAGCCGTTCGAATGTTCACATTCAGTTTTTCTTTGTGGAGTAAAGTGGCGGCACGTGGTGAATACAATACTCTGAATCGGAAAAAAAATTTATGCAATTGGAGTTGCCGCTCGTGGTGAATATCACAAGAGAGAAAAAGAGGGAGAGAGAGAAAGAGAGGAGTACAATAGAAAGAAAGAATAGAGAGCACACGTGTGTGTAATTATTCATTGATTGCGTTTTATTTGTGGAATCTTATAGAAACCGGTTCCAGACGAAATCGGGTCACTCTGTGACAGTCTGCGTTTCTCTACAACACTATCAGGAATCGCTTAAGATGAAGATGCATATGGTGACATGTGTTGCACCGGTTAATATCGCTGTCATCAAATACTGTAAGATATACGATTTACTTTTATACCCCCCCCCTCACACTTTTTATTATTTTTTTACTTTGTAGACTAACTTGACTCAATGAAGAAACTTCTACACATTTGCTCGACCCATCTTTTTTGTCTTCCTTTTTCCTCTAAGAGCGCATTGGATAACGTAGTCCGGAGTAAACTGAGATTTTAAAAAGTGGGACGGTCTCATAACGCTGAAAAAAAAGGGTAAATGACGTTGTCTCCTCATCCTGACACCTTATATACCAATACCTAACGGCTGTAATCATAAGTCTGTTTGATCGGGGCTGACCTGGGACCTAAACAACGATTAGAATAAGTGTTATTGTAACTGTTGTAAAACGTACAATACGTGTGAAGATCTAGAGATTCTCCGATTGAGAGGGCTCTGTACCAAAACGTTATGTATTTACCTTTTGTCATACTTACATTACTTCATTGATAGTCTCTTCAAATTCTATTTTATTTTGAGACTTGTTTCCGTTCCATGAATGCTATAGTGTCTATTTACAGTGAAGGTACTTGTTATGAGCAAACCTATGATAGAAGACATTCTATGAGCATCTCTTCTTATCAAGAAGTTATTTAAGACTTTCTTTCCTATTGTACCCTCCTCCTTTTTTTTTTAAAGGTGGTGTGATTTGTGGGAGATTTGGATGCTGCTTTCAGCTGTTCGAACGACCAAGTAATAGGATGATGTTAAGATTAGCGTCTTCCCTTTGCTTCTGCCAAATAACTCGAGCGCGCATTTTCCACAGCCATTTTGATTTGTATACATACTTATATATCATCACTCTTACATCCAGATTCTGTTTATTTTCCTTGTTTGTCGCAAATTATTTCTTTGTTCTTATGCTAATTGGAAAACGTGTTTTAATTAAAAATAGTTCAGAGAAAGGAAAAATCAAAATAACTAGTGTATCTCCGTGTTCTGATAAATGAGAGGAGATTTCGGGTATGGCCCTTCATTATTCATATTGCTTTAGTCCTGCAGAAAATCTCCGTAATTTGGAAGTTTATTAGATTTTTTTTTCTTAGTGAAAATCGTGTGGCTGCACTTCCCAAAATTTACCACAATATACCCACTTACACAGTGTATGTGTTTGAAGTGGCTAAGAAGTCGTTTGGTTTCCGTTCGATCCCATTACTCGGTATCTTCGGCAAGTTTCTTCCTTCTAATCTCGTGTCAGTTCATTTCTTCTGAATGAAAGATGAACAGAAACTGAATAGAAAAAGTCCGTCGTATCGACTGTACATGTAATTTAAAGGGGCAGCTTTGAGGTGCTGATTCTGTTCCAGTTTGTTAAAATTACAAGTGTCTGTGCAAAAGTAGGCAATTAAATTGATCGAACATTTGGAATAATCATTATCAAAACTGCGAGAGAACCGATACATTTACTTTTCTTTTTAGATATTATCGTCGTTAAATATCCTCATCTGTCCTTTCAAGGAACTCGGTATGTTTTGGATTAATTAACAATAGAACGATCTTTTCAGTTTGAGCTACCTCTTCCTATTTGATTGAACATTTCAATCAGTTGATAGAGAAATTATTAATTAAGAATAATTTTGGTTTCTGAAATGAGCACGAAAAGTTACATCTATGTAGAAGTTTGGCGGAGGAAAAGAATAAGCACACCACCCGTTTTCGGCACAACAAAAACCCTAACCCCAAATCTAACCACCTGGTGTGCCTATTCTTTACCTTCAGAAGTTTTCGATAAAATATCTAAAGAGGCATTTTGGGACGAAACCTTTCCGATAACACTAATCAGAAGATGACAGTAAACGGTTGTTAGCATTAAGCAAATAAAGAGTTTGGACCCACGAAGACGATAATATCTCTGATTATAAAATTAACGCTTCCTTCTTTACAATAATATTTACGTTCGTTTGTTGCTTTGTAATAGTTTTCCTGTAACCCGTGTTTGTGGTGGATTGAATGCCATACGTTACATTCTGAATTCAAAACCCGCTGAAGTTGACATTTATCTTTCATCCCTCCCAGATTTATTATGATAAACATCAGTGCTCGGGTGGATTCAGTTTGCTACATTTCTCGGTACATCGGACAAAATGACTTGCGTTATTTGTTCCTGCTCTTTACATTCTGAGTTCAAATCATGCCGCGGTCACCTTTGTTTTTCATTCTTTTGGGGATCGATAAAATAAAATGCCTGTCAAGTAATGGGAGTCAATGTAATCGATGTCTCATCCCCTCAAAATTGCTACCCTTGACCCTTGCAATGGTTTGGTGTCCTGTTCAGAGGAAATGTGATCACGGTCATTTATATTCCATGGAAAGCCTTATGAGTCCTGAGACTCGAGAAACATACACACACACACAAACACACACACACACGGCTTTGGTCGGCCGGGTTGTGGTGAGTGGGTGCTACCGTAGAACAGCTTACTACAAATGATTATAACAGATGTGAAATACCCAACAGGGAAGGATTACAGCCACTCAAAACAACTTACTTTACTCCCTCACCTGATATTTGATTCAATTCTGTTCATGTTATGGCTTAATCCTGTTCTGGATCATAACTTTCTTGCATTTGTGACCGTGAATTGTGGTAGTGGTGGTGGTAGTGTCAGTGAGGAAGATGAGTTTCAGCTGTTTTGTTCTTTTTTTCTTGGCTACACATACTGAAAATAAAGATTGTTGAACATGACAACAATAATAATAATCCCTTCTATAATAGATATGATGGGCACAAGGGTGGCATCATGTTCCGAGGTTAGTACAACAAAATACCAGTCAAGTAGTTCTGATATTACTAACCCCTCCTTTCAAATTTCTGACTTTGAGTCTATGTGAAAGATAAGTGCAGATGTGGATGTGTGTTTATATAGCTGCAGACTTGCAGGTTAAAAGCTTGCTTCCCAATCATGTGATCTTAGGTTCAGTCCCTCTACTTGACACATTGGGCATGTGTCTTCTGAGCCAACCAGAGCCTTGTGAGTGGAATTTGAAAAGAAGTCCATTGTATATATGTGTGTGTGTGTGTATATATATATATGTATATATGTGTGTGTGTGTGTGTGTGTATATATATATGTATATATATGTGTGTGTGTATATATATATATATATAGATATCTTTTTATTATAGCCACACAGGGCTAAATACAGAAAATGGACAAATTACAAAGTAGAGCTTTTCTTGGGGGGGGGGGGGGGATAATTTGGATCAAAAGGGATTGCGGGAAGAAAAAAAAAAAAAACGTGGGGAGGGCGATCAATGTAAAAAACGGGGAACAGATTAGGTTTATCCGTGGAGAGAAAAGCCTACGGAAAAAACCACGGTCACCTCAGGCTTTTTTTTAAAAGGTACATGAAAGTAAGTACCTTCTCTCTTTTTGTCTCTTTTTGTTACAAGTCTATGCTTAAAATGGTGTCGTCTTTCATTCTTACCATTCTTTCCACATTTACCCATTTTTTATTGAAACTTTCATTCGACAACACCTTCCTCTCTATCCTCATCCTCCTTTTCAAGTGGTACTTGAAAAAGTTGATGAGGGACTGACCAGAGAGGAAAGTGTTTGTTTGTAGACCTTTCAAACGCGTCCACCACACGCATTCTTTTGCCATAGCTATCAGTGTTACAAAAACCGTTTTTCCTTCCCGTTTAAAGGAAGGTGGCGGAACAATATTCACGATAGACTCGGCTGATAAGTGGGCTCGTCCCACACGCGACAACAGCCGTTCGACGAAGGTCCACAGCTCTGAAATATCTGGACACTGCACGAGTGCGTGCAGAACGGTTTCGTCGCTCTGACCGCATCTCGGGCAGGTCGGTCCGGTGGTTTTCGAACCGTGTCTGTAGATCTTCTCTCGAACTGGTAGTGCGTCTCGATAGCATTGCCAAGCCAGGGATCTCTGGAAATTATCCATAGGCCCCGGCCCGAACGTCGTCTTGAAAAGGCGGGTTAGGAATTTCTCGTCGACACCCAGGTTTGCCCCGAGAGTGTCGTCAGACCTCCCCTCCACTAGTCCTCTATAGAACGCATTGGTCGTTTGGAAGTTGCACAAGTTTGATCCCGGACGGCAGAGCTGTTGTAGAGCTTGGCGACACTCGCGGTGCCAATCGCCCAGTTTCGGTCTCTTCCTGATCCATGTTTGCAGTTCGGTAAGTGAGACGAGCTGCGGGAAGGCGTGCCTCACAAACGGCGCCCACACCTGTTCACCGTCGTCAATGAAGTTCCAGAGATGCCGCAGTCTCAGCGCATGTCTGCGCATCATTAACCACGGCATCCCCAGTCCTCCACGTAACGGTTGTTGACAGCAAATGGATCGCCTCACCATCGGAACGCCACCCTTCCACAGAAAGCGGAAAAGTATGCGTTCTAGTTTCGTGATGGTGGCATCGGGACAAGGCACGACGGTCAGGCGGTAATCGATGACTGATGCGATATACACATTAGCCACCTCCGCCCGGCCTTTTAGAGATAACTTTCTCTCAGCCCATGTTTGGCTGAGTTTGATCACTCTACTGGTGATCTCGTCCCAGTTCTTATCCATTTGGAGGTCCGGACTGAACCAGACCCCGAGCAGTTTAACCGGTCCGTCCGTCCAGCGTCCCACTACGGAGTCACTGTTGGACGGTATGGGCTTGCTTCTCCAGGTGCCGAGTAACAAACCCACTGACTTTTCCGGGTTAATTTTTGCTCCTGTCACCGTTTCGTATTGTTTAAGTGTCTCGCCTAGCATCTCGACGTGCTTTTCGCTCGACACTATGACGGTGACATCGTCCGCATATGCAGACACGCTCGTCCCGCAACCCAGCTCTCGTGGGATACACCTCAGTGTCGCCAGCTTCCGCAGTAGTGGTTCGATCGTCAATACATACAGAAGCGCCGACAGGGGACATCCCTGACGGACCGAACGCGTGATGTCGAACTGTTTTGACAGGTGACCGTTTACCCGTATTACCGATCGGATGCCGCTATACAAGGCAGCGATCCAACCGCGGAAGACGGGACCAAAGCCAGCTGCCCTGAGGACGGCCGCTAGGTATCGATGGTCGACCCTATCGAAGGCTTTAGATTGATCTAAATTGATCAGCGCCCCACCCATGCCAGGATCCTTAACTACCCTGTCCATGATGTAGCGCATGAGGTGGAGGTTGTCATGGATACTTCTGCCCGGTACGGCGCATGTTTGCGCCCTGTCGACCAGTTTAACGATGACAAGCGCCAACCTTTCGGCTATTACTTTGGCCAAAATTTTCAAATCTGCGTTGAGCAGAGTGATGGGCCTGAAATTATCTATAAAATTCCCCTTGTTTGGGTCTTTCTTCAGCAATGTCACTGCACCTCGGCTCACGAAACCGGGAATTCTCCCGTTTTGTTGCCAGTTGCAGTAGACTGATGCCAAGAGGTCGCCAAACAAGTCTGGCATTTGACAATACAGCTCGTAGGGTAGACCATCCAATCCAGGTGACTTATCCCTCGCGCAGCCCGCCATAGCATCCCTTACTTCAGCAGCTGTGATGGGACCCTCACAACACTCTGCCTCTCCCGCCGAGAGCCGCGGCAGGCCGGTCAGGTAGGCAGTGAAGTCCATCCTGCGTTCCGACTCACCGCTCGCACCGAACAGTCGAGCAAAGTGCTGTTGAAAGGCCCCACACATCCTTTCGGGTTCGAGCAGACTACATCCCTGTTCATCGATTAGAGACTGAATGGTGGCTCTGTTACCGCGTTGCGCCTCCGCCACCCGGGCTTCTCGCGCAGCTTCGATCCCTTCGTTCCTTAAGGCACGCATTTTAGCTCTGACTACGCAACCTTCGTGTTTGGCGTTGAGGTGTTGATCGAGGGCCATCCTCGCAGCCAAAACGTTGGTTGCGCTGCCAGTTGTAAGTGCCTCTTCTAGTTTCTTAACTAAGTCTCCCTCTACTCTATTTCGATCTATCGCTAGTTCTTTACTAAACCTAATAGATTCCGATTTGATTGCCATTTTCAGGGCAAACCACCAGCGGTTGTTAACGATGGCTCCTGTTAACGCCCTCTTAATTTATTCGCTAATCCGGTTCCTGTAAACCTGCCGCGCTAAGAGCGAAGCGTTCAGTTTCCAGTAACCGGGACCCTGCCTATGTGTCTTATCGAAGTCGAGCGTACACGTCACAAACTTGTGATCTGTGTAGCTGACTATTTTAAATTGTGGACATCCTACACTATCTCTATCCGCTGTCCTACATAGAACTCTATCTAGATACGATCTCGACGATCCGACGCGGTTTGTCCAAGTCCACGTTGGCACGTTCGGATGGTCGAGTCGGAACCTGTCAGACAAATGGAAACGTCTGAGCAGGTCTTTGAGGCACTTACATCCCCTTCTACTCCTATCCACTCCCACATAGTCTATATGCGTGTCCAATAGATAGATATGTGTGTGTACACCCTTGTCTTGCAGAGAACCACACTGCACAGGGCTCCAGCATGCAATGGTGTGTCATATGGGGTGTACTGGGATAGTCTGGATATGTTGTACACATTCCACTGTATACCTGTTTTTATTGCTGTTTAGCCCCAATTCAGACCTTTGGGCATCCCATTTTTATTCATATCTCTGATTATGTTTTTTTCCAGTGTGTCTTTCCTTTTTTTAAGCTTGTGTAATGTAATTTGAGGAAATTTGGTTGCAACATCTTACAGACTGAGCAGCCATATAGAGGCTCCCTAATTGGTCTGGTGATAAGTAAGTTGGGCTCAGAATGTGACTAATATTTTCATGCACATTTTCGTCCTAAATGCATAAAGAGAAGCAATCAGACAATCCGTTATTGCTGTTGAAAACCAAAGGCTTGATTTAAATATAAGACTTCTTATTGACATTGTGTTAGAAAGGTGTATCTATTTCCATTCTTTACTAGTGCATGCCATTTCTTAAATATGTTACTTTCTTTTCTATAATATCTCCTTGCATGACATGAATATCACTGATACTATTTGGGTGTATTTGGTGTCTTGCATGACTAAAGATCGCTCCTCCCCTGACTGAAAGAAGAAAAAGCAAGGAAGCTGTTGGGAAAGGATAGTAAGAGAAAAACAAGCAGGGGTGGAATAGCCATAGCATTACATTTTTGCATGCAAGTATCATGCAACTTGCTCTGAGGAGCTCTTTCATGACAACAGATGTAGTAGCTCCTTGGTTTTTCCTACTCTCTTCTTATTGCCATTTTGGTCTCCTAGGTAACAAAAACCATGCACAACTTCTAGGGAGCCTTCTAAGCAGTTGAGAGTGTCTATTTTATGATCGTTTTTTCTACTTAATGTAAATGCTGATTATAGATTTTAGTCAAAATGCTCAGAGAATCACATGAATTTCATTACAAGCTGAAATACAACCATTAAAAAAATTTTTGTTTCTGTGTTTCATCATCATTACTTAACATCTGTTTTCCATGTGGGCATAGGTTGGACAGATCAACAGGAGCTGATGAGCCAGATGATTGTGTCAAGCTCTAATGTCTGCTTTGCATGGTTTCTATGACTGGACATCATTCCTAATGTCAACCACTTTAGTGTACTGAATGGGGATATGAGTTAGTTTAAAGAAATCACAGTGATTGTTGTCAATTTTTTAATAGCTGTATCTAATTAATTTTGTGTAGGTTATAATGAATTAATATGTATCAGTCTACCATTCTCCTATGTACTGTATTATCCTGCAGGTGTAAGTAATGAAAGCAGAACCTGTTACTATAAATCATTAGCACCACTTTTGTGTTGCATCCCGCCCTCATACTCATGCAACTTACCCACCTTTCCTGATTCTTCTTTCTCCATCCCCACTTCTATTCACCTTCTTGGACACCTGAGCATACATTTTGGCACTTCTTCACTACCATATCTATTTTTCTCCTGATACCACTCCTATGCACCCATGTAAAATGCAAGGTAGCTATGAATCTTCTCCACTGCAATAAGCCTGTATTTGTCCCTCCTATCGTTCTTCAATCCCCTCACCTTGCATTAAATGATTAGTCTATCTCCTATACGTCTTCTCAAGTGAGAGAACTTTTTAGTTTTGTGAATTACAAGGCAGCCTCACTACAGCTGATGCCATGAATGTAAATATGATGATAATAATGATAATTTATGGAATCATATTCATATGTTTAGTAAACATATATTTAGTCTCATTTGTGAAATTAAGCCTGGTGACTTTTGATAGCTTGGAATGGAGATGGTATGTTAGTACTTTGATTTTCTATTAAAGGCTCATCAACGTTTGCTTACCTCTGCTAAAAGAAGGTAATATAGAGCTACTAAGAAAAGAAGCAAACATAACAATAATTACATAATCGTACAAGGGTGACAGCAGATCATTAACCCTTTCGTTACTAACCTGGCCGTAGCCGGCTGAAAAATTTTTTGGTTCATAAGACTAACCCGGCCGTTGCCGGCCGAGCGTACCCATTGTTATTTAAATGTATATTTGAACCCAAATATCGTTAGTACATTCGTTAAAACACCTGATTTCACTTTGCAAACAGTTGAGTTATTGTCTCCCACATTGTTTGGCGTGATATTTGAACTCAGTGAATTTTGGAAGATTTTTTTCCACATTTTTTGCGGCGTTAATTTTTTTCAACTTTGAAGATGGAGAGGAGTTTCATGCTATCAAGCAGTGATTCCGAATTTAAAGGTTTTTCAACAGAAGATATGGAGATATCAAAGAAAAGAATGAATGAGCTACAAAAGCACGTGGTGAACGATAATGAATCGGATATTTCTGTATCCGAAACTGAAAACAGTGATTCAGAAAGCAGTGATTCTGAAAGCAGCGATTCTGAAAGCAGCGACGGCGACAGCGAGGATGATTTTTACACCAGAAAAAGATTTTAAAAATATTTTTATTAACAATTTTTCTGAGGAAACAGGGTCTACCCATAGCCTTTCTCAGGAAGCGAAACCTTTAGACTTCTTTTTCATGCTTGTTTGAAATGATTACTGCGGAAACAAACCGTTACGCAGATTGTAAACAAACCGGAAAAAAAAGATAGCTTGTGGTTTCCTGCAACTGTAGATGAAATATGGGCATTTTTTGCCATAAATATTATTATGGGTATTATTAGACAGTTACCCAGAATAACAAATTACTGGAATGATCAGGAACCTTTTGGCAATGAATATATTTCCAGTATTATGAACGAGTACGATTCGTGAAGCTGAACCAATATTTACATGTGAGAGACACTAGCAGTACCCCAGTACGTGGAGAACTTTCAGACAAAAATTATGCAATAGAATTGATTAAAAGCCCTTTCTTTAATTATGTTCCAAATATCACATTAATATGTTGATAAATAAAAAAGTTACAGGTGCTTAATGAGACTAGTCTAAATTCATGATAATTTTAGAATTTAATTGAAACTCATGAGGGGTGTATTTTGATCAGAAATATAGTAACGAAAGGGTTAATAACTGATGTACCAATACAGTATGCTCTATGGATAAATGTAACACACACACACACACACACACTCCAGGTGGCAAATTGTAGTTGTTAGTGTGTTGGATAGAATGCTTTGTGGTATTTGTTTTGCTTCTCTGTGCACTGTGTACAATCCCTGTCAAGGTCAACTTTGACTTTCATTCATTTGGAGTTAATAAGAATGTAGTGATCTAGGGTGTTGCATTAGTGGAACTATGAGAAGATTGTGTAAGTTGCATTGCACTATTGTTTGCTTTCTGACAGCAACACTGGCAGAACACTGAGAGCAAGATATTTTGGCCCAATTTGGTAGTCTTTCCTTGGATATATGTCAGTGGTGTGGAAATGGGGAAATTTGCATGCATGGTCAACTGCTGGTCTTCCTCTAAAATAGCTTACCCTGGCTTGAATATGAATATGCAGATGCTTGGTCAACATTGACTGACAGAGGTATGACTTTGTAAACATGAGGAAAGATGTTTTGGTTTGCACCTTGCAAGTTTAGCTTACTTCCTGTTGGAGATTTATTGGGTGGTTTTAAAATAAGAGCTTCGAAGTCACGTCTTCTGAAATGTAACCAATTTGAGAGAGTGAGAGAGAGAATTGACCCCAGCACTTGACTGGTACTTTATTTGTTAAACCCCGAAAGACGAAAAGCAAAGTTGATTCCAGTGGGATTTGAACACAGAATGTAGCAAGTGTGAAGAAATACTGCAAGACATTCTATCTGATGCTCTACCAGGTCGTTTCTTACATACTTTATTTGCATATACAGTGCAACCTCAAATATAATACAATCTTTACACCCTTTAAAATCATCATCTTTACCAGTTTTCCATGTTTCCATGTGTTGGTGTATTTGATCATTCTGTTTTGAATCTGTTGTCTGTACTTCAAACTGGTTTTTGCCATTTTGATTATTAAATGTAAAGCTAGACAAATACATAGTTAACAGAAAAAATATTACTAACCAGTGGTAGTATCACTATTATGAAAAATATTTGATTTGAAGTTAGTATTTTTAAAATAATCATTAAAAACAAGTAACATTCACTGAAAAAAGAACTCAGTAATTTATTAGGTAGAAGTTACTGTGACCTTTAAGTTTACTGGCATAAATTCTATTATGTATTGATATATTTTTTTGTCAAGGAAAGGAAGATAACTGCAATCAAGCTGGAGTTAACTCTAGGTTACTCTGTGTGCGTGTGTGTGTATCATCATCATCATTGTTTAACCTTCAACCTTCCATGCTGGTATGGGTTGGATGGCTTGACAGGAGCTAGCCAGGCAGAAGCCTGCACCAGTACTATGTATCTGTTTTGGCAGGGTTTTAATAGCTGGAAGTGTGGACTGAGTGCTTTTTATATGGCACAAGCACAGGCGAGGTAAGTTTTGGCAAGGTTTTTACAGCTAGATGCCCTTCCAAATGCCAACCACTTTACAGTGTGGACTGGATGCTTTTTAAGTGGCACTTGCACTGGCAGGGTCACCAAGTAATTTGCAAGACAAAATATCCTTTGAGAGGGAATGGAACATTAGAGGAGGTGATCTTGTGTCAGATGATGATTATAGTGAGACAGAGAGACTGAAACAGGTGTTTTGCTGTAAAGGAGAGATCAGGAATGAGGACAGAAACAAGAGTACTGCCATAGAGGAGAAGGAGAGAGAGAGAGTGTGGGAGACAGCAAGAATACAAGAGAGAGCAGTGTGTGGTGAAAACCTTGGTTTATAGAGGGAGTGGAGGGCTTCTGGATAGCAATAGTACAAAGAAACAGGACTAGGGAGTGAGAGGTAAACATAGTGCATGAAAGAGGAAATGTGAGGAACAAAGTAGATGTTGGAATATAGCTTGGTTTGTTGGGGTAGGGTGTGTGAAAAGTTTTCTTGTTATGTGTGGGTGGAACACAGCACTTCTAGAACCCAGTTTCACTGACATAGACAGGTCTTCTCAGGAACTTCATATCGCCAGACATCTTAGTCCATTGTCATTTCTTCCGTGAGGCCCAACATCCTGAGATTGGTCCTTACCACTTCATCCCATGTCTTCCTGGGTCTCCTTCTTCCGTGGGTACCATCTACTTTCAGTGATCGGCACTTCTTTATGTAGCTGTCTTCATTCATACACATCACATGTCCAAACCAACATAGTCTTCTCTCTTGTATGCTGCATTTGATTCCTCTTATGCTCAACTTTTCTCTCAATACATTTGCACTTTGTTACACATGCACACTGATAATATAGTCCTATATTTAAAAGATGAAGAATTATGAACATTATTTACATTCGACGGATATTTGTCCTTATCTTGTTTGTAGTTAACACATCAGGTGTCTTGGGGAAATTTTGAACCTTGATTCTCCTCCTATGGTATTTTTCGATGTTATTATTATTATTATTCAGGTCACTGCCTGGAATTGAACTTGGAATCTTGGGGTTAGTATCCTGTGCTCTTAACACTACGCCATATGCTTGAGGGCAATTGTGGAGTGAATTTTAGGGCTTATAAATCTAATATTTTCCTATCCTTCCTTAATATTGGTTCCCATATGCTTCTTATATCTGCACTTGGTCTGCTTAGGAGGTTGTTGTGTCCTAGCATATGTGCTGCTTTTTTTAGTTTTTGTATTTTCCAGTGGTGTTCTCTGTCTATTATTTCAACTTCATCCCACAGGGGGAAGTGGTCTCCATTTTTCCATGCATGATCAGCTATACCCGATTTATCAATATCTCCTTGTGTTACAGCTTTGTGATGTTCGTCTACCTTTATTTTGAAGGGGCGACATGTTTCGCCTTTGTATAACCTACCACAGCTGCATGGGATGGAGTACATGCAGTCTTTGGTCATATTCTCTTCTATGGTGGTTTTACTCGAAGGAGATATTTACCAAGTGTTGTATTACTCTTGAATACTGTCCTGATGTCTATGAGCCACATATCTTTTGTATCTTTTGGAGAGGCCTTTGACATAGGGTAAACAGACTGTGGACAGTTTATTGGTTTTATCCTCTCTTTTCTTCATAATTGGAGTGGATAGTATGTTTTTGGGGTAGTTGTTGCTTAATAGATTGTTACTGAGTCTGATCATTTCTTCGTGGTGTGTATCACGATTGCTACGGAAACTAAAAGCAGCAGCACATATGCTTAGGACAAAACAACCTCTTAAGCACATCAAGTGCAGATATGAGTAGCATATGGGAACCGGTATTAAGGAAGGATAGGAAAATATTAGATTTATAAGCCCTAAAATTCACTCCATAATTGCCCATGGGCATATGGTGTAGTGGTTAAGAGCGCAGGCTACTAACCCCAAGATTCTGAGTTCAATTCCAGGTAGTGACTTGAATAATAATAGTAATAATAATAACATCAAAAAGTACCTTAGGAATGAGAAACGAGGTTTGAAATTTCCCCAAGACACCTGATGAAGGCTGGAGGGTATATAAACAAGATGAGGACAAACATCCATCTAATGTAAATAATATGCACACTGATGTTGCACATCCAATGGAGTATACTACTTTCATTTCTCTCCAGTCTATGCATGCCTTTGGCATTTAGAACCCATGTCTCACTTCCATGGAGTTTAGCTGTTTGCACACAAGCATCATATAGTCTACCTTTCACTCTGAGAGAGTCCTTTTGTTGCCAACAGAGGTCATAGCTCTCTGAATTGCGATATATATATATCATCATTATATATATATGTGCATTCCATGTTAGCATGTGTTGGATGATTTGACAGGATCCAACCAATCAAGATTGTGATTCAATGTGCTGACTGCATTTTTTTTATTAGCTTTGAGACACCACCTTGGGACTTGCATGACTAAAGATCGCTCCTCCCCTGACTGAAAGAAGAAAAAGCAAGGAAGCTGTTGGGAAAGGATAGTAAGAGAAAAACAAGCAGGGGTGGAATAGCCATAGCATTACATTTTTGCATGCAAGTATCATGCAACTTGCTCTGAGGAGCTCTTTCATGACAACAGATGTAGTAGCTCCTTGGTTTTTCCTACTCTCTTCTTATTGCCATTTTGGTCTCCTAGGTAACAAAAACCATGCACAACTTCTAGGGAGCCTTCTAAGCAGTTGAGAGTGTCTATTTTATGATCGTTTTTTCTACTTAATGTTCCGGTACTCTTACCACTTATGAAACCTACCTTTGCTGTTGGCTTGCTCATGATCCCACTTTCATAGATTCTGCAAATGTATGGAAACTACATACACTTTGTAAAGTAGTTGGCATTAGGAAGGGCATCCAACTGTAGAAACCAAGCTAAAATAGACTATGGATGCTGGTGTGGCCCCTGAGCTTGCCAGTTCCTGTCAAACCATCCAAACCATGGCAGTATGGAAAATGGTTGTTTAAATGATGATGATGTGTACATACATTTATATATTTGTATTTTGTATGTATGGCTTTAACCTGCTTAATATTCAGTTTGTCATATCAATTAATTTGCTTCTGTTCATATTTTTATGCATAACACTTAATAAAAATATTAATTTCATTTCACTTTTAGGGGGTAAACGTGATGAAAATCTTATTCTTCCTCTGAATTCTTCGATAAGCGTAACACTCAGTCCTACTCAAGTAAGATTCATTTTTATAATATCATAGATTCTTTGAGAATCTTGACATGAAATGTAATATTTTAAATTTCATGACTGTTAATCTCATCTTTCAGGTTTTTGTGTTTTGTGCAACACTTTGTTTTGATTTCTGTTAGTCTATAGAAGTTGTGTGTGTGGGGGGGTATTTTTTTTCCATATTCCACCTTAATATAGAGGGTAAGCTGTTTTATAGAGCATTGATGAGAAAGGTAGCAAGATTTCCTAGCACTGAACTCAAATACAACAATTCTGAAAGCTAGTGTTTCAGGATTCTAAGGCTGCTGTCTTTATACTATTCAGATTGGTTGGAGAACCACTCAACATGCTAGGAAGGGAAGAGAAGACTGTTTCTTGTTGACTAACACTTACATGTAGATCAGTTCCTGATGCTCTGATTTGTAAATCATTGGATTATTTTTAACATTCTGAGATGTGTGAAGGATTTTCAATTGTGATACCTTGATTCAAAAGTCATACAGTTTACCACAAAAGGGAATTCACAACAAACTTGCAGACAAAGGATGTAGGCATCAAGATGGGCTGCCATTCCTCTACTCCTTTGTTGTGGCTATGGTTTGAGAAGTGCAATAAGCTGCTTGGATGGAATGAAGGTCAGAAGACATCTGAAACTGTTACAGCTGTATGCTTTTATTGATGACATTACTACCATAGAGGAGATAAACAGAAGCAAAATTAGTTTGGTTTGATGAGCATCCCAACAATCCTGACTGAACACTAAATTCAAAAGAAGCTGCACTCTGTTCATAATGTAATTTCAAGTTAAAGAATTCAACTTGGAAATTTTAGGGGAGCTAATTCCAATGATTAGGAAGCAGGCAATTAAGTGCTGCAGTATCTCCATAGTACCTTTAAATGATGCAAAGAAGGATACTGAGATTGAGGTCATATTGAGACAAGATCTAACTGTCATTGATAACTATGGTTTGGCAGAAAGGATAGAAAAGTGTATTAACAAGTTCCCATAGGAGTGGGTCAGTCTGCCATCATGCTTTACAAGAGCTGGCCTTTATACTACTACTACAAAACTCCAGCTGGGACGGATGTAGAACAAATGGTTATCTCATCAGAGTAACAAAGGTAACCAAGATGTTGTGATTAAAGAAATTTGTTATATTGAAGAGGAGCATGTGACTTAGACAGCAGGGTTAAGAAACCAATGCTTATGGTAGCCAGGCAAAAAACCTATTGTGGAGCATGTTGTAAATGGAAACAGTAAGACAGCTGAAATTTTTCTTGAGAGTAGTGTATGATGAGGTTCCATCCTCTGTCAATGTTAGGCGCTAGGGCTGGACTTGAGTAACACTGTTGATTGTCATTGATGTGGAGGTTGTGCATTACTGGAACATATTTTAGCAACATGTAAGTCATCCCTTGCAGAGTTTGGTGGTATAACCAAGTCTTGACTCTTTGCTTAATCACTAAAATTGCAATGCAGCACACCCATGCAATGAGAATCAACATGAAACTGTAGGATAGAGTGGAAGGATAATTCAGGAGCAAAAACAAAGGGAAATTTAAAATCAAACTTGTTTTATGGTGCTAATGACTAAAAAGTGCAGGTTGATTTGAAGGAAGTGCTCATATTCCCAAACCATGTTGCAATAATGAAGTAATGCACTTGCTTTGGCAAAATAAATTATGCTTGTTGAATTGATTGACAGAACCTAGAATAAGCACATGCAGTATGAAGGAATTAAAGAATTGTGTGATGCACAAGGATGGCAGTCCACAGTGATTCCAGTAGAGATAGGATGTCATGGGTTTATAGTTGGACTGACTGCATCTTACCTGGCTGACATTGGACTTAGGATGGACAGCAAAGCAGTAATTCAACAAAAAATGTCCCACAATGGTTATGCCAGCTGTGTGTCAGAGAAAGACCAAAGCTGACTGCAAAGGACACATCCCAAATAAACAATGGCTTTTAATTTAGGCACAAGGCCAGGAGTTATAAGGAAATGACTTTATTCTATTGATTCCAGAATGAGCTTGATATTTAAGAGAATGTTAAAATGAGCTGGACATTATTTTATCTAATGTTCGAACATTTCTGTCAGTTTGTTGATTTGAGTCTTCAACAAATAATAAATCAAAATAGTTGATGTACAGTTGGAGTGGTTACAACTGCTTTCAGTTTATTATGGTGATTGCATGAATGACAAAAGGTTAAAAAAGCTATGTTTTACTATGGCCAAAAGGACACTGACATTCTCTGGCAGCATCATTGCTGTTTGGTACCTCTGGAAAGAATGATACTGTTGGAAGGCACTGAAATTGTAATCACCAGTCAACAGCAGTTTTGTTGAGTATTCTACAATGCAAGTTAAATGTTAAAAAAAAAAATTATTATTGTTATGCTGTGTTGAGATTTAAAAACCTTCATTTCTGATGTAGAAAAGTTTATGACAGGGAAGATAACTCTTGCTTGAAATAATGTGGTCCTATGACACATGCCTAGAAGGATCAGTGCTATATGGGTGTGAAAGATAGATAGTGAATGTCGATGTTTCTTGCTTGATTGGGGAGGAAGATGTTGCAATACTAATATATGAAAAAAGCTGAGTGCAAGTAAGATGATAAAGCAATTGGAGTATAAATTAAATGTGAGGTATGCTACATTGCTATGTGGAAAAGAGATATTCATTCTTCTTACAAAGGTCACTTATTTATCCTGTATTAACTCATGCTATTCTAGTCTCTTTGGATACTGGTGGTTATATTTAAGCATCGACCAATGTGTGCAAATGAGAAAAATACTGGTATAGACAAGTAATTTGAATAGATGATGTTTGTGAATAATTGTTGTAAATTAATAATAGAAGGTCTCTAGTGCTGAGATAAACCAAGATTAGGTAGTTGTTGGGGGAATGCTGAAAGCATTAGGTTACTCAAATGAGATGTCATAGGAATAAAATGCAAGATGATGTACATAAGATCCAAAACTATGTCTGACTGGAAAAACCGCATCAAAATGTATTCAACCTTAACCTGCCCAAGATTGCTTTGGTTCTGTGATATAAACTATCCATTTAAAAATATTACCATTTAAAATTTTTCACCACAATTTCATGAAAGAACATATAGTATATTACAAACTCTAGATAAATGATGAAAAAAATATTTTGTGAAGTCCCTTCAGATTTTAAATCATTTTCAAAAATTAATTAATAGTATGTTTCAATAGAAGGGTTAAACAATAATCCAGATGATAAAGGAGAATATTTGTGTACAAGATAATCAATCTAGCCTTAACAGGAGTGTGTGTGTGTGTGTGTGTATATATATATATATATATATATATATATATATATATATATATATATGTATGTATGTATATGTATGTATGTATATATTATATTTAGTAGTGTATTATGGTAACAAAATAAAATACTGCTGCTGCGCCAGTAATTAAATATGCGTACTAGTTGCTAGGAATGTGTTTAATATACAAATTGGTCTATTCTTTAAATCTGGTGGATATTTAAACAGTGTGTTCATGGATAGTTAATGGGTTAGATAAAGTGCTGATGAAAGGATAATAATCCTTGAAATATGCATATAATACCCAATTTGTTAATGAAATGTTGTAACACAGTGGTAGCTGTAAATTCTATAGAAAATCTTCAGATAGGACTTTAAAATGATTATGGTTGGCGTTAGGAAGGGCATCCAGCTGTAGAAACTCTGCCAAATCAGACTGGAGCCTGGTGTTGCCATCCGGTTTCACCAGTCCTCAGTCAAATCGTCCAACCCATGCTAGCATGGAAAGCGGACGTTAAACGATGATGATGATGATGATATATATTAAAATACAGAGATGCCTATAATAGGACATCTAACCTGCTAGAAAGAGGGTTACTGCTCTTTCTAGCGGGTTAGATGTCCTATTATAGGCATCTCTGTATTTTAATGAATAATATATATATAGTCTATTGACTAATTTTTATTCTCGCTGGACCACTGGTGGTAAATAAAATTTCTAAAATTTTTTTTGCTGCCCTATGATTTATTAATGATAATATATATATATATATATATATGTATATATATTGATAGGAAGGACAACAAAAGAAAGAAAGAGACCTCGATATTATGTAAATAGAGGAATTTATCTGTAAATAATATGTGACAATTATTCGGTAGCCATGATAAAACTCTGAGTTTTGGATGCCGGGGTGGAAACCCACGCCACCATCTCTTCAGTTATCTGGCCATTGAAAATTTCTATGAAAATGACCTGCAATTTTCAGTGGCCAGATAACTGAAGAGATGGCGGTGTGGGTTTCTGCTCTGGCATCCGAAACTCGGAGTTTTATAATAGCTATTGAATAATTGTCTCATATTATGTACATATATATATATATATGTATGTATGTATGTATATACATGCATGGTTTGATCAATAGATAACTGAACTGTTGCCATATTAATGATGCTAAAGCATGCAGAGTGAAGCCACTTGGCATAGATTGATCTTGAACTCTATTGTGCATGCCCACTAAGTTTTTAATGTTCTGTTTCACTTCTGCTGTTTACAGCAGTGCTTCAAAGGAAGGCGTGTAGTGTCATATTGACTATGATAAAGAAAATTGAGCAGAGAATCTACTTCAAATTTTGCCAAAAGCTTGGCAATACCTGCTCAGAGGCCTATGCAAAGTTTACAAAAAGTTTTCATTCTTCTTGACACATTCAAAGAGATCTTGTGCAACTGAAACCTGAGTGTCTTTTTGATCAGCTGAAAGCAGTTTTGGTACAAACTTGGCAGACATGCATCTCATACCCAAATCTTCAGTGATAATGGACTGAACTGAACTGTATGGTTGCGGGTACACTTGTGTGCAGCTCATACACTCCTCTCCATACACTTTCTGCAACTTTGCGTAAGCCTCTGAGCAGGTATCGCCATGACGAAACTGTACAAAGTGTGTGTGTACGTGCGTGTGTACATATATACATCATGATCATCATTTAACATCTGTTGTCCATGCTGGCATGGGTTGGATGGTTTGACCAGGGCTGGCAAGCTGGAAGGCTGCACCAGACTAGTCTGTTTTGGCATGGTTTCTACAGCTTGATACCCTTCCTAACGCCACCCACTCCGAGATTGTGATGGGTGCTTTTACATGCAACCAGCATGGGTACCATTTGTGTGACACTGGTGTTTGCCATGACTGTGGTTTTACTTGGCCTGATGGGTCTTCTTCTCAAGCATGGCATAATGCCAAATGGACTTAGTCATTGCCTCTTTAAGGTCTAACGCTTGAAGTCTGGCATAATGCCAAATGGCCTTGGTCCTTGCCTCTGTGAGGCCCAATGCTCGAAAGATGCTTTTCCGTTCTACTGGCACAATACCAGTGTCTGCCACAACTGCGATTTTACTTGGCTTGATGGGTCTTCTCAAGCACAAAGATCTCAGTTATTGCCACTGTGAGGCCCAACATTCGAATAAAGTTCAACCACTTTGTCTCCATGAGGCTCAATGCTCGAAAGGTGTCTTTTACGTGTCACACTGGTGCCAGTTACCTAACACCAGCCACAACTATGATTTCACTTGGCTTGATGGGTCTTCTCAAGCACAGCTTATCATCAAAGGTCTTGGTCACCAGTCATTGCCTTTATGAGGCTCAAAGTTTGGTGATCATGTTTCACCACCTCATCATATGTCTTCCTGTACTGCAGGTTCCCTCCACAGTTAGGAATTGGCACTTCTTTACACATCTGTCCTCGTCCATATGCATCACATGACCATACCAGTGCATTTGTTTCTCTTGCACACCTTTTGGTGCATGCAGTAGTAGTGTGGGTGATTGTTGGTAGCAGGGATGGAGGTATGCAAGTAGTCTTCTGGTAGAGAAGCAAGGCAGAGCCCTGTAGTGGTTTCCGGTATTGAAAATAGATTTTCAGTGTAGGGGCAGGGATGGGTGGGTGCATTGCAGACAAGTAATGCCAATTTAAAGCAAGAGTGCCTATGAATGGGAGAAACATGGCAATAGTGAGAGACATAAGTAAAACAAGAGTGCTTATGAATTTTAGAGCAGTGGCGAAAACATGAAACAGAGAAAACTAAGGTTTTAGGGAATTACAATTTGAAAGTTATTTGAAGAATTGATTTAAATAATTACAGGTTACAAAAGTATATGTCAGTAATATGGGTTAGATGAATGAATGAATGAATGAATGAAGTGATTGAAAGAAGAGAAATTCAAGTGTGTGAATGTTTATATTTTGCACTTATTCTTCAAATAGTTGAGCTCCAGATGCTGATAGTGGCATTTACTTGTCAACAAATTGTCTGGTAGCTCTGCATTTTCAAAGACAAGTGGCAATATATATTTGTGTTATGCTAACATTGAAGAACAGGCATAAAACAGACAATTTCAGGTTTTAGAAAATCCTTATTAATGTCTTATTATTGTTAGAAGTTGATAAAATACATGTAAGATGGCCAGTAGACCTCTGTTACACAACTGCAAGATCCTATTGTTGTCTTCTCACACTAGTATAGTACCCTAGAAAATTGTATAAACATAAACATTACCATATCTCATTCTCCACTCTATAATTCTGGCATATTTTTTCTTTGATGTAACAAACAAATAATAAATAATCCAAATTTATGTATTTTTCTGTACAGCTTCGAGCAAAAACGACTGTTGCATTGAGTAAGGATTTTGAGAAGACTAGAATATGGCTTAATGCAGTGTAAGTATTGATTGATTTATCAATAAAATTTTCAAACATTGCTTGATATTTTTATCAGTATTAATATTTCCCATTAATGTTTGTTACAGTGTAATGGTTTTACAATAGTTAAATGGCTACATTGTTAAACTATTGATTTGAATGACATTTCTAGACATAGCATACAGCTGCTTGTTCTACTGCTATTAGAAATATATATAATGATTTGGAGTATTATGTTCAATTTAAAATATTTTGTTCAATTTAAAACCATCATCATCAATATCATTATCTAACACTTGTTTTCCATGCTAGTATGAGTTTGACAGAAGTTGGCCATGAAAATTGTTTTTCCCAAGAGAGTTCCAGACCCCAGTAATGAACTCATTTGCATACAGCCAATCAGAGCAGAGCCACTTTTATCCTTTCTAGTCAGCACCGTGCATTCATTACTCTTTCCTTCTCTACTGGCAGACAGCAACCTTTTTGTCACTATTGAAAAAAAATTTCAGTATGACTACAAGTACTACTGTCTCTACCTGTCAGGCAAATGAATGATAAATATATGTAAATAATATTTCTTCCTTCTTGTTGTTGATCCTTCAATGTTCTCTGGTTACTCCAAAGTTGGTACAATAATACACTTGCCCAAACTGAATTGCTGGAGTTATTTCATTTCTTCCAGAAAAATGTTTTTTAAAAGTTATAGAGGTTTAAAGTTCAATCATTTTCACCCAGTCAGGAAACAGGATTTGGAAGCTGTCATTTTGTGTTTGATAAAATAGCACATGTTGTCAATATTTGTAAACGTGTTATGTCTCTGGTAATTTTCTTTCATGTAAATAAATCTTATTTAGCTGTTATTTTTAGCACGAAAGTTCTTAGGTAATTTTCTTTCATGTAAATAAATGTTTGTTAATTTAAAAGAGAAAAACATGAATGTGTCTGAGGCTTACGATTGACTAAAATTTCCAAACTTTAATTACTCATAACTCTTTATTTATTGATTTAGAGGGGAAATTACTTTCACTTCATTAATTAGCCTGAATATGAAATCAATTCGAATAGAAAATTGATGCTGGCAACCAAACAGAAAAGATCCTAAAAAAATAGTCATAAAAATGTGAGAGTACTAAGAAATTTCGCTGAGTACTATTATATTATTAGTAGTAAATTCTAGATCTATTTATTATAACTAGCTGGACCCATGAAAAATTCTTGGAAAATATAAAAAATATAAGCATTTTCAGGATGTTGACAACAAAATGTGCAGTCATGCACAAAATGGCAGCTTCCAAATCCTGTTTCCTGACTGGGTGAAAATGATTAAGCTTTAAACCTTTTTAAAAACAATTTTCTGGAAAAAATGAAATAACTCCAGCAATTCAGTTTGGGTAAGTGTATTATTGCGCCAACATCGGAGTAACCAGTGAACATCGAAGGATCAACACCAAGAGGGAAGAAATATTATTTACATATATTTATTTGTTTGCCTGACTAGTAGTTAGAGACAGTAGTACTTGTAGTGAGAGCGAAATTTTTATTTGAAAGTGACAAAAAGGTTGCTGTCTGCCAGTAGAGAGAGGGAAGGGTAAGGAACGCATGGTGCTGACTAGAAAGGATAAAGATGGCTTTGCTCTAATTAGCTGTATGTTCATTACTGGGGTCTGGAATTCTTGTGGGAAAAAAAATTTCATGAGCTGGCCCACCAGAGAACTGCACCAGGCTCCAATTGTCTGTTTTGGCATGGTTTCTAATGCTGGACGTCCTTCCTAATGCCAATCACTTCACAGAGTGTACTGGGTGCTTTTTATGCAGCACCACCATGGGTACTTTCTACATCACCCTGTCATAGCTGCTTTTCATGTGGCACCAGTATCTGCAAGACAAACACCTCTTGACTGAGAGAAAGAGTGGTGTGCATGACCATAAAGGACATGCTTGTATTGCATGCATGGCTGTGATTTCACTTAGTTTGACATGTCTTCTCAAGCACAGCAAATTGCCAGAAGTTGCCTTCACTTGTCATCTTCTCAGTGAGGCCCAGTGTCTGAAGATCCTTTCTCACCACTTCATCCCACCTCTTCCTGGGTCTATCCTTTCACAAGTTCCCTCCACAATTAGAGATTGGCACTTGTTTATGCAGCTGTCCTCATCCATATGCATTACATGACCATACCAGTGCAGTCTTTTTTCTTGCATGCAACATGTGATGTTATTTATACCCAATTTTTCTCTTAAATCATTTGCACTCTGTTGTACATGCACACTAATTTTACCCATCCAGCATAGCATGCTGGCTTCATTTCTTTCAAGCCTTCATGTGTCCTCTGTAGTCATAGCTCATGTTTCACAGCTATACAGTATAGCTGTAAATACACAGACAGCATACAATCTGCTTTTCACTCTAAGTGAGAGTAGTCCTGTGTTACTAACAAAGGTAGTAGCTCTCTGAACTTTGCCCAGGCTATTCTTATTCTAGCAACTATACTTTCAGAACTTCCTCCTTCACTGCTAACTTGGTCACCAAGGTGATGGAAGTCAACCCTAAACAATTATATTTTTAATGCACTCAAAATATATTTTTTAATGTATGTAAGAAGTGAAGAGCTCTGCATGGAAGTGTTATATAATGTAGTACTTCCAAAGTTTATATTCAAATATTGATTTATAACTTGGGCAGTAAATTGGTTGAGTTATTATAGCGTCAGGTAGAATGTCTTGTAACATTTGCTTTAGCTGTCTACACTCTGAGTTCAAATCCCTCTAGTATCAAGTTGGCTTTTCATCCTTTTGGGGTTGATAAAGTGCCACTCCAAGCAGTGGATTGGTGAAATTGTCAGAGTGTTGACTGAGATGCCTTGCAATATCTGGCACTTTAGATTGTAAGTTCAAATTCTGTCTATTATCACCAGTCTCCTTGAGGTAGGGAACAGTTTCTTTGAGACCTAGCTAATTGGCAATAAGTCTCCAATGCCAAACAAAGCTCCATATCAGCAGGAACAAATCATCTCAGTCATATCAATAAAAACAAGCAGATCTTGCACAAAGACACACACACATGAATTTAAAAGGAAGGTAATGGTTGAGCGTATTGTCCCCATTTCTTCATTTAATCATCTTTTGAAGGATAAAAGGCAAAGTTTAACCACACTCGTATTTAAACTTAGAATGTAATGGGATATATCTAAATGTTATTGGGTATTTTATCTGATGCTCTATTAATTCTAACAACCTACCTTCTTTAATTTATATTGTAACATACCGACTTCTAATACTTCTGTATTAAGTATTTGATAAGTTACTTTATGTAGGCGCTTTGCTTTTTGTTTTCTGTCTGACATAAATTGCTTTCATTGCTTCAGTTGATTTCATTTAGTTTCCCAGGCATTAAGCAAAATATAGCAACCATCGTCATTTTTGTGGTTGACTGGTTAAGTTTTAAGAACTGCATTCAGGTATAAAATTCATTCCAAATATTTATGCAAATGCCTGGGTTTTCAGACTCATTAACTGTGCTATAATATCCAACTTTATCTAAATAATCTTTCCTTTGGAGATGTAAAACCTTTTTAGATTGACTGAGGTGTGTAACTTTTAGTTTCATTGTTTTGAAATCAGAACTTCTTTTGTGGTACTTGAGATTTCTCATTTTACTTTGAGAGACTGGTGTGTTTTAGTCTTACCTTTTAGATTAATAGCACTTTTATTATTTAGTGTGAGAAAGATAGGGCAGTAGTTCATACCTCTTGCAAGTCCTGTTTACATTGGGAGGGTTGAGGTAGTTGAATGTTCAATGTCTCAAAGAAATTGAGTTATAGGCTTAATACTTTACCCAGTTCAACAACACCAACTAGCTTTTTGGTGTCTTTAGTGGAGTTAATTCTGTTGCAATCATTTGAGCTGGGTCTCTGGTCTGAGGTTAACTTTATTTCTCCCACCATTCTTGGGTGATGTCTTTCCTCCTCTAAGCCAGTAAAAAATGATGGTTTTCCTTGGTTTACCTCAAGGACACGTCTGCACTTATGTGAATAAGTTATACATAAAAAACATTTATTTGCTGTGCACAGTAAAAGTGTTAACGTGGCTTGTTATGAGATAGAATACTTAAAGATCATTTTTAACAGTTTGGTCTAGAGGAAGAGTTGGTGCATATTATCTTAATAGGCCCTCCAAAATGGTAGGGTGTTTGTTGGAGTCAGGCACAGTATGGATGGTATGCAGAAGAGAATTCAGTGCAAGTAAAGAGGTTTGGACAAGACCTTTAGTTTCCCAGGCATTAAGCAAAATGTAAAGTAAGTTTCCCAAAGGAGATTTAGGTGTCAACCCTACAAGGTAATGGAACATTCCTCATTTATGCAGTGTTGCCACTACTTCCACCAATGAACTATTATTCTCAATTGTTAGTACAAAAGTTAAGAAATCTTTTACATTGGAAGGCCACAGTGAAGTTAACTACCATTTGGCAAAGCAACATTTCAAAAAAATTTTATACTACTAAACTTTACAGAAAATAATTCATAAAAGCTCTAATAATGTAAGAAACAAAAAAAATGTTGGAGTCTCAGAATAAGCATCCTCTCTGCCACTTAAAAAAAAGACTGTGCTGGTTTGGTCATGTGATGTGTATGAATGAGGACAGCTGCATAGAGAAGTGCTGAGCTCAAATTTTGGAGGGAACCTGTGGAAGGGGTAGACCCAGGAAGACGGACAAAGTGGTAAGAAGGGGTCTTCGGATGTTGGGCCTCACTGAGGAAATGACAAGGAGCCAGGAGTTGTGGTGATTTGCTGTACTTGAGAAGACGTGTCACGCTAAGTAAAATTGCTGTCATCCATACATCCAGGCTTTTCCTTTACAGGTGCTTGTGCCACATAAAATGCACTCGTGCTGGTGCTGCATAAATGTACCCATGCTGGTGGCACATAAAAAGCACCCAGCACACTCTGTAAATGGTTGGCATTAGGAAGGGCATCCAGTTGTAGAAACCATGCCACAATAGACGGAGTCTGGACAGCTCCTTGGCTGGTCAGCTCCTGTCAAACCGTCCAATCCATGCCAGTATGGAAAATGGACGTGAAACGATGATGGTGATGATTTCTGAATTTTTCTATTGGTAGAAAAGAATGGCTTTAACTAAAATGAAATAACTTGAAATATATTCCAACCTAATGCTTTTTCCTCAACTGGTGTACTTCATTCAGAGGGTTACACTTAACCCCTCAGAAGGGCACAAGTCACCAACCTCATTGGTAGGCTATTGGGAGTCAGGAGACTGTCACACACAATGATTCACAAGTGGTGAGATATCAGCTGATGACTCTTTAGCCAGTCTTCTTACTCCTTATTGGTTTAATCATCTGCTGTAACAAGAAAGTTCTTTTGTTTTACACCTGTTCTCCATGCTTGCAAGGCTTTGATGCATATGTTATTAAGGCACCATTTTGCAGCTGGACACCCTTCTTTTTGGTAATTCAAGTCGGAGACCTCTTTATTCCACTCTAAAGGCAAGCAAGTAAATCATTTATTGACTGGAAGACTGTCAACAAAACTGGCCATCTCAACTTCCATATAAGTGATTACACATATAAACAAACATACATACATACACATACACACACGTTCATGAAGGCCTTCTTTTAGTTTCTGTTTACTAAATCCACTCATAAGGGCCTGGTCAGCCTGAGTCTATAGTAAACGACACCTGTCTATAGTGCCATGTTGTTAAACTGAATCCCAAACCACACTGCTGTGAAGTGAATTTCTTAACCTCAAGGACATGTCTGCACTTATGTGAATAAGTTATGCATAAAAAACATTTATTTGCTGTGCACAGTAAAAGTGTTAACGTGGCTTGTTATGAGATAGAATACTTAAGGATCATTTTTAACAGTTTGGTCTAGAGGAAGAGTTGGTGCATATTATCTTAATAGGCCCTTCAAAACAAATGTGTATGCATGTATGTATGTATGTATGTCTTATAAAGTAATAAGGCTTATGGTCCTATAGGCCAGCAACCAGATGTATATAATTTGTTCATTTTTACATGTTTTCCATGTTAGCATGGATTGTATGAAAATGTATTGAGTATTGTTTTATAGTTTGATGCCCTTCCTGTCACTAAGTCTTAACTGTTTTTCAAGTAATAAGTTTTATATTTCATTCTTCTGTGAAAGTGTAGAGCTACAAGATAATTTGTTAGTAGGGAATGTCAGTATATGTTACTGTCTTGAGCATTTTTCATGAATGTGGAATGTAAACATTCACACACACACGCACGCACGCACACACACACGCAGATACACACATGCATACACACACACACACACACAAAACATACACGCATCATCATCATCATTGTTTTAACATCCACTTTTCTGTACATGCATGGGTCAAGCAGAATTCATTGAAATAAAGTTTTTATGACCTAGTGGCCTTCAGATTGCCACTCGTTTTTAAGTAAGGTAATGTTTTCTCATAATGACATGTTTTCATGGAAAACTGAAAATGAATGACACCACTTGTATGACAGTGGTACTCATTTACAACTATTACCGGATGTCTAGATGAGGAGGCACAAACACATGTATGCACACACACACATGCACATGCACACACGTATGTACAATCACATGTTTGCATGCACATGTACACACATATAGTTAGTTTCTTTCATTTTCTTTGTACCAAATTCACTCACAAGGCTTGGCTTTGATCAGCCTAGCACTATAGTAGAAGACACTTGCTCAAGGTGCCATGTAGTAGGACTGAACTCAAAACCACATAGTTTGGAAGCAAACTTCTTAATTACATAACCACGACAGGTTTCCATGAAGTTTCCATCTACTAATTTGATTCACAAGATATTAGTTGGCCTGAGGCTACTGTAGAAGACACTTGTCCTGGGTGCCACAAAGTGAAATAGAATTCAAGACTGTGTGGTAACAAAGCCAAGTTTGTTTCTGCATCACCATGCCTGCCCCATATCTATATTTAATAAACAATATTTATGTTCCCTACTGCCTAGAGAGAGACAGTAAAAGCCATGAGACAGCCTCTTTGCCTATACTGATCTGTGTTGGTATGTGAAAAGGCAGGTTGAATTAGATGTAGTTGATGTTCTTCTTAACCATGTGCAAATTGGCAGCTGTAGAAGGGATGCTTTGGGGAGATAGAATTGATGTAAATTGTTAGTATGAGCCTTGAGGGAGTAGAGTAAAATAATATGGGGAACAAAAAGGTGAATCAAGCAGGCCTTAATAGAGGTGATACAGGACAAGCCAGCTCTAAGACATGGGGTCCATTGTAGTAGTGCTAGAAAAGGAAGAGGTTGGAGTGTGTAACTGAGTACCTACATGCCTATTAGTCATCTAGCCATTTTTTAAATGCAGTCTAGGATGTCTATGTTGTTGTCATTTAACCCAAGGCCAACCTTGGTTGAGTAGATCTATAATCAGAAACATCCAACTGTGACTATCCTACCTTTTTCTTAAGTGCAGGGAACCCAGGATTATATTATCCAGTGTGATTAAACAATGGGGTATTGTTTTAAGGAAAATTGGCTACTCTTCCTAACAGGCCAAGCAACCCTTCTCAACACTGCGCTCCCAACTACTAGGACTTTACAATGACTTATAGGTATCGTATTTTGTGTGAAAATAAATAACTGTAGTACATCTATCTTCATGTATATGATATGTATATAATGTATATATGTATCCTTTTACCTTTTACTTGTTTCGGTCATTAGACTGCAGCCATGCTGGAGCACACCTTGAAGAATTTTAGTCAAACATATCAATCCCTGTACTTATAATTTTTTTTTGTAAAGCCTGGTACTTATTCTGTCAGTCTCTTTTGCCAAACTGCAAAATTGTGGGGATGTAAACACACCAACACTGGTTGTCAATTGGTGGTGGTCAACAAACACATTCATAGTACTGATTTGTTATGATGTTTTGTATCCGAATACATCTAATGTAAACAATGTGATTGAAGATGGAAAAATAGAGATAACCTCAATATGTGATTTAATAGCACTGTTAACACAGTAGGACACAGTATTGACTTATAAAGTGTTTGATATACTTGTAGTGTATCATGGTTGCATAATGAAATACAGTGTTCTTACAAGTAATTTGTATGTACGTACCAGCTGCCTGTAATGTGTTTAATATGTGAAATCGGTATACTCAATAGTGTTAAGCAATGAGTTTGTGGATGGTTGATAGGTTGGATGTGGTGCTGAAGAAGGAGCCAGAACTCCTGAAATATGCATATACACTCATTACCTATTTCTCCATCTTCGATCACATTGTTGTTTACATTAGATATATTCAGATATGAAATATTGTAACAAATCAGTGCTGGCTATAATTGCCGTAGATAATTTGTAGAGATGACCCTAACAAGTAATGTAAAGTGCACTGGTAACACAATAGGACACAGAATTGACTAATAAAGCATTTAATATACTTTATAGTCTATCATGGCTGCATAATGAAATATGGTGACCCTGTAAGTAATCAATTGGTTTCAGTTTTTTCATGAAATAAGAGACTAATTTAAATTCTTTGAAAATTTTTTGTATACATCATTCAGTCTTTTATGACTTTCAAAAATTATCTAAATTCATGCTATTAGCTCATTTGAGTTATTTCCCTTTGCTCTGTAATCAAGATCAGAATTTTCCCCCATGACATACAGATTAATTTTGTGAAATTATTTCTTAATATTTGAAATTATCTTCCTTTTTCTTTGAGTTCACTAACAATTGCTACAAGGTTTTGCTTTTTTTATTCAGGAAGTTTTAAATAATGCTTGAAATAACAATAAAATTCACCTCAAAGCATGCCTTATTTAATAGACTGAGGACTTTGGATAATGCCGTCCTGGATACATTGTCTGGAAATACAAGTGGTTACAAGATTGTTCCCTCCTTGTCCCTTTAGCATTTAAACTGACCGTATCTAGCTCAAATATTCTACCTGTTTTATGTTCAAAATCACCATATCTGGTCTCTTACAACTATCATACAATGTCATTCTAAAATTAATAAATGATCACATCATTAAAATCTTTAAGTTTCAAGATAATACAAGATTAATACAAAATAATGTGAATAAATAAGCATTGCATTTGACAGAATAATCTAAATGCTAAAGAGTCATTTTTACCAAATTTGGAGGCTCTGTAAAGAGTCAAGGGTGCTGACCTTCCACCTTTGGCCAGTTCATAAGGAAAAAAGCAAACAAAACAGTAACCATTGTAAGATCTGAACTTAAGACCATGTGGTCACTAATCCAGCACTTTAGCCCTATAACCATTTTGCTTTTCATTCATTGTTATTTTAACACTGCTCCATTTGCTTCTATCTCCACAGAGAACAAAACCCTGATAATCCTCGATTACAGAATATCATCCGTAAAAGTAAGTCGTTTTATAATTTCTGCAGTATAAGATAAATTTATTACATTTTTGTGTTGGTTTTACCAGATTCTTGATGTGAAATTGTGTGTTGAAACAGATATTTTTCCGCTTTGGGTGCATCATACCATTCTTAATAAAAACATGCATTTGTAATTAATTAGTTAATTAACTATAATGAAGTGCTTGTATTGGTAGAATAGTTGATGGTTAACAAGTTTGTTTCCAAACTACATGGTTTTGAGTTCAGTCCTACAGTGTGGCACCTTGGGCAAGTGCCTTCTACTATAGCTCCAAGTCAACCAAAATCTTGCGAGTATATTTGGTAGATGGAAACTGAAAGAAGCCTCTTATATATGTATGTTTTTGTGTCTCCTTATCTTGACGTGATAATTATTTATGAGTTTCACTTAGAACAATGTCTTACTCTTCTCAAGCACAGCATATCTCCAAAGGTCTCAGTCGCTTGTCATTGCCTCTGTGAGGCCCAGTGTTTGAAGGTTGTGCTTCACCACCTCATCCCATGTCTTCCTGGGTCTACCTCTTCTATAGGTTCCCTCCACTGTTAGGGTGACACAGCTGTCCTCATCCATATGCAACACACGACCATATCAGCACAGCCGTCTCTCTTGAACATCACATCTGATGTTTCTTATGTCCAACTTTTCTCTCAGAGCCCTTACACTCTGTTGCGTATGCACACTGATATTACACATCCAGTGGAGTATACTAGCTTCATTTTTTTCAAGCCTACGCATGTCTTCAGCAGTCATAGCCCATGTTTCACTGCTGTGCAGCACGACCGTTCGCACACCGGTATCATACAGTCTACCTTTCACTCTGAGCAAGAGGCCCTTTGTTACCAACAGAGGTAGGAGCTCTCTGAACTTTGCACAAGCTATTCTTATTCTAGCAGCTACACTCTCAGAACATCCACCCCTCACTACTGACTTGGTCACCTAGGTAATGGAAACTATTAACTACTTTTAGTTTCTCCCCCTGGCATGTGATGGAATCTGTTTTCTGTACATCTTTGGTGTTTATTGCCTCTGTGCATCTGTCACACACAAAAAACTATCTTCCCAGTTAACCTTCCTTTGACATTGCTGCACCTCTTGCATGTCCATAGCTTACACTGGGTACATCTTATGGAGTTTCTACCTATGTCTTTTCTACATATCAAGCATTTGTGATTTGTCTGCCTTCTTACTTACTAAGACTTTAGTTTTTGCTAGATTGACTCTAAGGCCCTTTGATTCTAGACCTTGCTTTCACACCTGAAACTTCTCTAGTTCTGGTAGTGACTCAGTTATGAGAACAAGGTCATCAGCATAGAGGAGTTCTCAGGGGCATCCTGTCTTAAATTCCTCTGTTATTGCCTGAAGTACTATGATGAATAAGAGGGAGCTGAAGACTGATCCTTGGTGAACCCCTACTTCTACACGGGAATCTTCACTGTACTTGTTGCCAACCCTCACCTTACTGACAACATCCCTGTACATGGCTTGTACAGGTCTCACTAACTAGTCATCCATCCCTAGTTCCACATTGACCACCATACAAGAGAGCGGGGGACCCTGTTAAAAGCTTTTCATGTCAATAAAAACCAAGTACATACGTTTATCTTTGGCTTAGAATTTCTCCTGCAGCTGTCTTACCAGAAATATAGCATCAGTGGTGCTTTTCCATGGCACAAACCCAAATTGCATCTCATCTAAACTAACTCTTTCTCTAATTAGTTGGGCTATGACCCTCTCTGTGACTTTCATTACTTGATCCAACAATTTGATACCTCTATAATTATTCCTATCTAATGCGTCACCTTTACCTTCGTAGCAGTTGACTATGGTGCTGCTACACCAGTCATTGGGTATGACTTCTTCATGTATCACTTGGTTTACAATATGGGTGACTGGGCCGTAGCCTACACTGCCAGATATTTTAAGCATCTCAACAGTGACTCCTGATATATGTATGTGTGTGTGTATATATATATATATATATATATATATATATATATATATATAGTGGCTGTGTAGTAAGTAGCTTGCTTACCAACCACATGGTTCTGGGTTCAGTTCCACTGTGTGGCACCTTGGGCAAGTGTCTTCTACTATAGCCTCGGGCCGACCAAAGCCTTGTGAGTGAATTTGGTAGACGGAAACTGAAAAAAGCCCGTTGTATATATGTATATATATGTGTGGCTGGTGTAAGGTCCCCTCTCAACCCAGAGTAACGTGGTGGTGGAACAAGGAGGTAGACAGGGCTATTAGACAAAAGAAACAGGCTTGGAAGGACTGGAAGAACGGTGGTAGTAGGGAATTGTACCAATGTGCCAGAAGGGAGGCTAGGCGACAGGTTTATTTAGCCAGAGGGGAAGCAGACAAGAAAAGATTTGCCAATGTTCTGCGCCGTGAGGACCAAAGACTCGAGGTATTTTGTGTTGCAAGACAGTGTAGGAGAGAGAATAGTGATGTCGTAGGAGAGAAATGTGTTCGCATGGATGATGGTACGCTTGCACTAAATGAGGCTGCAAAGAAAGAGGTATGGAGATGCCACTACGATAGATTGCTTAATAAAGAGAATGAATGGGAGAAAGAGAGCCTGCCGTATGTCGACCTAACAGAGGGACCAGCTATCCGAGTTGATAGTACCAGGGTAGATAAAGCAATTAAGAGTATGAAGACAGGGAAAGCCCCCGGCCCATCAGGAATCACTGCAGAGATGCTCAAAATATCTGGCAGTGTTGGCTACAACCTAGTCACTCGTATTACGAACCAGGTGTTATGCAAAGGAGTCATACCCAATGACTGGTGTAGCAGCACCATAGTCAACTGCTACAAAGGTAAAGGTGACGCTTTAGATACAAATAATTACAGAGGCATCAAGCTGTTAGATCAGGTTATGAAAGTTACGGAGAAGGTCATAGCCCAACTAATTAGGGAGCGAATCAATTTAAATGAGATGCAGTTTGGGTTCGTGCCAGGTAAAAGCACTACTGATGCCATATTTCTAGTAAGACAGCTGCAGGAGAAATACCTAGCCAAGGATAAACCTCTGTACCTGGCTTTCATTGACATGGAGAAAGCCTTTGACAAGGTCCCCCGATCCCTTATCTGGTGGTCAATGAGGAAACTTGGGATAGAAGAATGGTTAGTGAGAGCTGTGCAAGCCATGTACAGAGATGCTATCAGTAAGGTGAGGGTTGGAAATGAGTACAGCAATGAATTCCGGGTAGAGGTAGGGGTCCACCAAGGTTCCGTCCTCAGCCCCCTCCTATTTATCATAGTCCTCCAGGCAATCACAGAGGAGTTCAAGACAGGTTGCCCCTGGGAGCTCCTCTATGCTGATGACCTTGCACTAATTGTGGAGTCACTATCAGAACTAGAGAAGTTTCAGGTGTGGAAGCAAGGTCTAGAATTGAAGGGCCTTAGAGTCAACCTAGCTAAAACCAAAATCCTAATAAGTAGGAAGGTAGATAAAACACAAACCCCTTCAGGTAGATGGCCCTGCTCAGTATGTAGAAAAGGAGTAGGTAGTAACTCTATAAGATGTACCCGGTGCAAGCTATGGACACATAAGAGGTGCAGCAATATCAAAGGCAGGTTAACTAGGAAGTTAGTTTTTGTATGTGGCAGATGTACAAACAGCCATGCTTCATGGCAGTGAAACATGGGCCGTGACTGCTGAGGACATGCGTAGGCTCGCAAGGAATGAAGCCAGTATGCTCCGATGGATGTGTAATGTCAGTGTGCATACTAGACAGAGTATCAGTACCTTGAGAGAAAAGTTGAACTTATGAAGCATCAGTTGTGGTGTGCAAGACACGATTGCGCTGGTATGGTCATGTAGCGAGATTGGATGAGGATAGCTGTGTGAAAAAGTGCCACACCTTAGCAGTTGAGGGAACCTGCGGAAGAGGTAGGCCCAGGAAGATCTGGGATGAGGTGGTGAGGCACGACCTTCGAGCATTGGGCCTCACCGAGGCGATGACTTCTGACCGAGACCTTTGGAAATATGCTGTGCGTGAGAAGACCCGGCAAGCCAAGTGAGACCTAAATCTATGGCCTCAGCCAGTCCACTTATGCGTACCTTCCTTCATTGGACACTAAACTCCACTTGCGAAGACCTGTTGAGGCAAGTGAAATCGAAATTGAGTTGAATTCGACGACTGGCAACCTTGCCGGCGCAGTCTCCTTCATTGGACACGAAACTCAGCTTGCAAAGACTTATTGAGGCAAGCGAAATCGAAATCATGATGGCACCTGTGCCCAGCGTTGCCTTTCTGGCACTTGTGCCCGCAGCATGTGTATGGACCCTTGAGTGAGATCGTTGCTGGTACCCCTGGACCAGCTCTTGTGCGGGTGGCACATAAAATACGCCATTGAGCGTGGCCGTTGCCAGTACCGCCTGACTGGCCTTCGTAGGATTTTCGATCGAGATCGTTGCCAGTGCCCCTGGACTGGCTCTTGTGCGGGTGACGCATAAAAAGTCTTCGAGCGAGATCGTTGCTAGTGCCCCTGGACTGGCTCTTGCGCGGGGCCGTCGTAAGATTTTCGAGCGAGATCGTTGCCAGTGCCCCTGGACTGCCTCATGTGCGGATGACACATGAAGTGCACCATTTTGGGCGTGGCCGTTGCCGGTGCCGCCTGGCTGGCCTTCCTGGGATTTTCGATCGAGATCGTTGCCAGTGCCCCTGGACTGGCTCTTGTGCGGGTGACACATGAAAATTTTTCGAGTGAGATCGTTGCTAGTGCCGCTGGACTGGCTCTTGTGCGGGGCCGTCGTAGGATTTTCGAGCGAGATCGTTGCCAGTGCCCCTGAACTGGCTCTTGTGCGGGTCCGTCATAGGATTTTCGAGCGAGATCGTTGCCAGTGCCCTTGGGCTTGCTCTTGTGCAGGTGACACATGAAATGCACCATTTTGAGTGTGACCATTGCCAGTGCCGCCTGGCTGGCCTTCGTGGGATTTTCGATTGAGATCGTGCCAGCGCCCCCGGACTGGCTCTTGTGCGGGGCCGTCGTAGGATTTTCGAGCGAGATCGTTGCCGGTGCCCCTGGACTGGCTCTTGTATGGGGCCGTCGTAGGATTTTCAAGCGAGATCGTTGCCAGTGCCCTTGGGCTGGCTCTTGTGCGGGTGACACATGAAATTTTTCGAGCGAGATCGTTGCCAGTGCCCCTGGACTGGCTCTTGTGCGGGTGACACATGAAATGCACCATTTTGATCGTGACCGTTGCCAGTGCCGCCTGGCTGGCCTTCGTGGGATTTTCAAGCGAGATCGTTGCCAGTGCCCCAGGACTGGCTCTTGTGCGGGGGACACATAAAATGCACCATTTTGAGCGTGGCCGTTGCCAGTACCGCCTGACTGGCCTTCATGCGGGTGACACGTAAAAGCACCCACTACACTCTCTGAGTGGTTGGCGTTAGGAAGGGCATCCAGCTGTAGAAACTCTGCCAAATCAGATTGTAGCCTGGTGTAGCCATCTGGTTTCACCAGTCCTCAGTCAAATCGTCCAACCCTTGCTAGCATGGAAAGCGGACGTTAAACGATGATGATGATGATATATATATATATGTATATCTATATATATATAAGAAGGAGAATGTGTGTGTGTCTGTCTGTTTGTCTGTCTGTCTGTGTGTGTGTGTGAATTCCTAAAACTCGAGAACTGCGCAACCAATTTCATTCAAATTTTACAGATGCCTTACTTAGGGTTCCAGTTGTGTTTTAGTCAAAAAAAATTTTTAACTTCTTGCAGAGTTCGAGCCCACGGCAACATAATATCTCCACTATTTAAGTATTACGTGTCAAAAGTGAAACAAAAACACTCATGTCAAATACTTTCACTTTAAAAATGAAACTATTCCACTAACTGAAACAATCACATTTCGATACTGTAATGACAGATACTTTCAGAGAGAGAGAGAGATGTATATGTATACATATAGATGTATATGTATACATATAGATGTATATGTACACGTTATTCCTCTAACTGAAACAATCACATTTCGATACTGTAATGACAGATACTTTCAAAGAGAGAGAGAGAGAGAGACAGAAAGAGAGAGAGAGAGAGAGATGTATATGTATATATATATAGATGTATATGTACACGTATATGTATAGATATATATATATATAGATATAGATCTATATGCATACATGTATATGTATACATATGTGTAGATGTATATATATATATAGATGTACATGTAATATGTACACATATATACATATATATACATGCATACAGATATCTATACATATATACACCCATCACACACATACACATGGACACAAACACGCACATTAGTCATTTGTTTTCTTATCCAAAACTACATCAAAAGTACTGAATGGATCTTTATGAAATTTGGAAATTACATTCTATGCATAATGGCCATAACTCCCATGAAAATTCATATATTTTTGATGTTGATGAAATTTTAACCCGAACATAAACAAATGAGCACTGTCTGTAGCTGGTCTTCTCTTGGAAGAGCCCTGCTTCTCACATGGACAACTGTATGTTGGCTGCTCAAGAGTGGGCAGCAAAAAAAAAACCTATTTGCATATGCTCCACAAGGGAAAACAAGGAACATTATTTACAATGAGGTGTTATAATCACAACAGCAAGAAAGTATGTACATGATCACCTTCTTTTATGAAACTTCATTGACTTTCATATATTTATATTGATATACATATATATACGTGTGTTTGGGTGCATGTGTGTGTATATATATATCTCTATATATAAAGATGAGAATGTGTGTCTGTCTGTCTGTGTGTCTGTGTGAATCCCTAAGACTCGAGAACTACACAACTCTCTTTTACAAACCCAGTGAAAATACATATATTTCATATGTCAAAGAAATTCAAGCAATACATATAACACCAAAGTTAAAAACATTCCCAACAATTCCACAATCCCCAACCTCCAGAGCTATTGAAGAAACTGTTATCATCAACTGACCAAGATTCCTAACATTTGCAAAACAAAATTAGACAATATGACGCTGTACTAAAGATGACATCATTTGGAACCACAAGAGATTTAACTGAGGCAGCATTCATCCAAACTTTCAAGATCCAACCTCAGATTTATCATGGCATTGTCTCTCTACTACCTCTGTCAAATGAATCACCAAAATTGGCCTTTCATTATTTATAATCTGTACCTGTTTGTTTGGTTACAAAATAAAATACACAAAACATGTTTCTGAATTACGTGTATTTACTTTATATACATATGAGTTGAAAACTTTCTTCTAGCATTCCACTTAATATCTATGTTCCATGCTGGCATGGATTGGAGAGTTATTAATGTAGAAATATGGTATCGTAGCTACTAACAGTTGAGGGTTGCGTAGTCTAGACGGCGTTTTTAGATTTCATTATTCTCTTTAACCCGGGCAACGCCGGGTATTTCTGCTAGTATATATATATATATATATATATATATATATATATATATATATATATATACACACACACACAGCAGCCTGGCTTGTTTTTATATATACATACAAACATAATTATATATATACATATATACACACACACATATATATACATACATACATATACACACACATACATATATACATACATACATACATATATAGGAATTTCAACCATGTTTTGTGGTCTGCTACCACAACAGCTCCTTTATAGGATCCAGTTAGCTCAAGACATCATCAGGAGGAACCACGTACGGTTTCGGCTCCTACTCATCTACCGTTTTGACGTGGCGGGGCCACCCCCTTTCGGAGGTGTCTTCAGCTCTGGTGTTGGGTGCATGTCTTCTTTCACTGTTTGTGACTGTTCTAATTCAACTGTGGAATGTCCCTCGCTATGGTTATTTTCCAGGAGGTTCTGGCCACACGTCTTATGGTTCATCAACCCACGTTGTGAAATAACTTTCTTCCGACATACCTTCCCTTGGTGGATTCGGATCCAGTTAGCTGAAGACATCATCAGGAGGAACCACGTCCGGTTTCGGCCCCTACTCCTCTACCGTTTTGACGTGGCGGGGCCCCTCTTTTCGGAGGTGTCTTCAGCTCTGGTGTTGGGTGCATGTCTTCTTTCTTCTATTCCCTGGCCTCTTCGATGCAGCATCGAGTGTCAGCGTCCGACTGATCGTCATGTCAAGTTCCCCTTTTTATATCTGCTGCTAGGCTCCAGCAGGCAGCCCCAGCTAGTTGTCACGTGACACTGTCTAAATTTCCCGCTGCTAGGGTCCAGTAGGCAGCACCAGCAAGTTGTCACATGACACTGTCTAAACTTCCCGCTGCTAGGCTCCAGCAAGTAGCCCCAGCAAGTTGTCACATGACACTGTCTGAACTTTAACTGACAATGGAGGGCGCGAAGCCACTTCAGTGTCAGCCTGTCTCACCTAGCCATGTTATGACTTTCAAGCCATATTCGGTCTTCCCGCTTCAGCCATATATAGAAGCTGGCTTTTTCGACCGCCTCCTGTATCCTCCTTATCAGTTTTCTCAGTTCCGAGTTTGAAAACGCAAATCTTCTCTTGAATAGCGTTGTCATTTTTCTTTCAATGAAGCCTCTAGCCCCCACTGCCAGATGGTAGTACTCGACAGTCCATCCCTGTTCTCTGCACTCTTCGATTAGTTTTTCATATCTCTTCTCCTTACGTTTCTCTGCATTGTCGATGCTTTCTTCCCATGGTACTGTCAGTTCTAGCAAGATTCCTATTCTCTGTTCTGTGTTCCATATGACTAAGTCTGGTCTTTTTGTTGTTTTTATAAGTGGAAAAATTGCTAGACTTCCCAAATCCGTGGCCAGCTCCCAGTATCCCTTCCATCTTTCGTCTATCTCTTATATTTTATTTGGAGGCCTGATCTTATGTCCTTTTCCCTCCTTCTGGAAGTATATTTTCCTGCGCTTTTCCACTTTGGGGTACTCTCCTCTGTTGTATCCCTCGATCTTCTCCTTGAGTGCTGCACTTATGAAGCCAAGGACTTGATTATGGCGCCATGTATACCTTTCCAGTGCTAGTCTGCAGCTTGACAGAACGTGTCTCACCGTCGCTTTCTCCCCGCATCCACATTCATCGGTTGTTTTTATGTTCCATCGAACTAAGTTCGCCGGTGAGGGTAGAACGTCGAAAGTAGACTTGATCAGGAAGGCTGTTCTTGCTTGTTCCCAAGCCCAAAGTTCCTTCCATGAGATTCTGCGACTGACCACGTTTTCCTCCCATCTCAGGCACTGCCCCTGTTGACTGCATTGCACCAAATGTACATTCCGCCTTTCTTCTTCCTCCTTTCTCACTTCGTGTACCACTGCCTCTTTCATCTCTTTTACACTGCTCTTGCAAAATGGCCTGAAACTGCTCGTCCCTAGGCTGGCTCTTGCTTCTTGCGTTGCTCCAACTATATCGGCATGTTTTAGTATTCCGATCGCCCTGTTTACTGCCTCTTCCGCATTCCATTTCCTCCCTGTTCGTACCTTTGGAGGGTTTTCTCGGATGCTCTGATCTTTTGAATACCTTAGCATCATTACTGTCCTCGCCTTTCCTGCTTTATATTCTTCGGTGATCGATGCTATTGGAAGTTGCAGCATGGGTTTTCCATATAGTGCAGTTGTATTGAGTGGTTTCGGCAGACCAAGCCATTTTCTGATAAACACACTGCATCTTTGTTCTATCCTTTCTACTCTACTCAAGGCTATTTCGTACATTTGCAATGGCCACTTTATCCTTGGATACAGTCCAAATTGCAGTATCCAACATTTGAATTTTCCCGGCAGTGTTGTTCTGTCAATTGCCTTCAATCCTTGTTCTACTAACTCGTGTGTCTCTTTCCCTTGCTTCTTATCATTTAATAAGTCGCTATACCATCTGCCGAGACTCTTTACTGGTTGTTCTTTCACCGTTGGTATGTCTTCACCTCCTATCCTGAATTTCACTTCTTCTTGCACTCCTTTCACGAAAGCCACGCTTCGAGATTTTTTGGCTTTGAATTTCATTCTTGCCCATCCTATTAGTTCATCCAACTGCTCTAACGTTCCCTCTGCTGCTTCTCTACTTTCCGATAGTAGAGTGATGTCGTCCATAAAAGCCCGTAATGGTGTCTTTATAGCAGCTTTCTCACAGTTTGTTGACCTTAGTAACATCTCCATGACTAGCACGAATAAGATGACTGATATCGTGCATCCGGCTGCAATACCTACTTCTAGCCGTTGCCACTCCGTTGTGAACTCTCCTGCTGTAAATCTCATCCTCATGTTGTCGTAGTAGGACATGAGCATTCGTTGAACATCTTTTGGAATCCAAAAGAAGTCCATCGCTGCTCTGATTACCGCGTGTGGAACAGATCCATATGCATTGGCAAGATCTAGCCAAACAATGTGCAGGTTTTCCTTCAGTTGTTTTGCACAGGTGATAGCTTCCCAGATGGCAAATGCGTGTTCTATGCACCCAGGGATTCCGGGGATTCCTGCTTTTTGGATTGCTTCATTAACGTACCCGTTATACTGTACGAATCTTATGATTCGTCTAGCAATGATTCCAAACATGATTTTCCCGTCGGTATTTAATAATGAAATTGGTCTAAATTGTCCTAGTGTTTTTGCATCTTTCTCTTTAGGTAAATAGATACCTTCAGCTATACACCATCGCTCCGCTACGTGTTTCTTCTTCCACATTTCTCTTATCAATGCAAATAACTGTAAACACAATTTCGGGCAATACATGTAAACCTTGTAGCTCACACCGTCGTTCCCTGGTGAACTTTTTGCTCTTGCTTTTTTTATGAACTCCTCTATTTCTTTCCGTTTGATGTCACTCAAATCGAAAAATACCCTTGGTTCAGGTGGTTTCTTCAGTCCGTGCATTTCTGGGAGTACTTTATTTCTGTCAGAGTCGCTGTACGTCTCTTTAAGATGTTGTTCGAGCTCTTCTTTCGTGCAATCCAATTTTCCGCTTTTACTTTCAGTAAATAAATGTTTCGCATATTGATAGGGATTGTTCACAAAGCTACGATAGTTCTTTTCTCTCTCCTTTCTTCTGTTCTTCCTTCTTTCTTTTCTCAGTAGTTCTCGATGCCTCTTTTTTATCTCTTCATATAGCTGCTTTAGCCCTTCTCTTTCCTCCTCCTTTGCATCCCTCCATCTGGTTCTGAGTTTTTTTTTCTCTTCTCGAATCTTTGCAATCCGTCTTTCTCTCCTCGATGGTCCGCTCTTTGCCGGTGATTCTACCTTTCCTGTTGTTTCCAGTCCAAATCTTTTCTCTCCTTCCTGGTAGATTGTATAAGCCAGGTTCTCGAGTTTTTGTTCGTCGTCGCCTTTGAATTTGGTGGTCATTCTTGCTACCTTGTTGTCGAATTTTTTATAACTTGCTGCGTCATTTGCTTTCGGCCACTTAATCTTTGTCTTCTTCATGCCTATCACTGTTTGTGACTGTTCTAATTCAACTGTGGAATGTCCCTCGCTGTGGTTATTTTCCCGGAGGTTCTGGCCACACGTCTTATGGTTCATCAACCCGCGCTGTTGAATTACTTTCTTCTGACATACCTTCCCTTGGTGGATTCTGAGCCCGATGTAACTAGCAAACACCTTTCCGCAGCAGCTGAATTCCTCGTCTACCAATCCTTTACCGCATCCTTTCTCATTATCCATTTGCGGTCCAAGTCTGTTTCGTTTTTTTCCATCCCTATTTGATCCTTTATTCTCCCCCCGTGGTCCGGGATCATGGGGGCATGATTTCCCATGCTTTTTCGTTGCAATTTTAACCCGGATCGGGCTGCAAGCCCATTGATCCTTCGTTACGCTGTTGTACTGTCACGCGTCTCTCCGCTTTGTCATCCCTCTTTCTGGATTGTCAGCAAGTCTTTCCCTGCAGTCAGTATCTGAGGAATTTCAACCATGTTTCGTGGTCTGCTACCACAACAGCTCCTTTAGAGAAGAACCACCAATATACAATTCAAACAATGAAGGAAACCAATCACCATCAAGAAAAGCTTACTCTACAAAATACTTATTTAAAAATCTATCAAATCTAAAAAAAAAGTATAAAATCCATAAAAATCTATAAAATACTAAACTAAAATGTAATTCAACTTAGTAAATTGATAAAATAGAAGGTAAAGTGTTGACTACGCGCGTTTTGTGGCCACATTATAGCAGAAAGTACCAGTTCAATTCACAATAAATTGATAAAGATTATATTCTACTCAAAATATAGTCACTCATCAGGTCTCTGGAAAAAATAAGAATTCAAATAACGTATCTTACTAAATAAATAATAAAAATATCAGTACTTATAGGAAAGCTCTCGTTAGTACAATAAATGAAATGTAAACACTCAATACTAATAATTCAAGTTAAAGGTATGATTCATCTAAAATAATATCTGTGGACTAATGGTAAACATCTTTATGAACAGAAATACATATAAAAAGATAGTGTTATTAAATAAATAAATTCTAACGTTAGACAATATCAGTAAAATAAACAGCATCACTTATCTTATTGATGATCTCTTGTGAACTCTAATTTTAAACTTAATGCATAGAATTTATACGAAGTATGTTACGTGACAATATGGCATTCACTTTATCCTCTCTTTCAATTTCTGCTCTCTTCAAAGCATAAAGAAATCAAAAGAATTTTACGGAAATTAACAAACAATCATATGATCCCATATATGTCGAGTTGACAACATTGCTTCTTCAAATGAAAGAATACTTCTGTGCAAATTATGTTATTTCTTGCAGTGTGCACGTGCAAATTTAAAGCTCAAATCCAATTGAAATGATCTTTTGCTATTGTGTAATTTGTGTTTGTGATGAGGGTATTTAAAAACCTGATCTTCGATATAAACTTGAAAGAAAGTTTCCCCAGAAATCCTGTCCTTTACCTCTTCTTTCTAGCATGCCCAAGGTGACATTTTTGCTCCCACACCTTATTTTTTTCCTAAATTTCTTCCAATTTCCATGTTTGTGAAACAGGACATTAGGATTTCACCCACAAAACACATTCTCAATATTTTCATTTTCTCCTTCTCCACACTAAATTCATTTTTTACTTTCTTCAAAAATTTTTTCTTGGTAATCCATGGAGAAAAAACAGAGAGTACAAATCTTTAAGAATTTTACCCATCTTGCCACTTTCAAAAAGCTATACACTTCCACTGTTTCATTTTTAGCTTTTTGGAAAGCGGAGCAGTTTCTTCAGAAATAATGTCGTCTACTTGTTGTTTCTAGCATGTTGGGTTTTCTGGTGGTGGTCTGATATTTTTTAAGTTTACTGTTTCAGTAGAATTCTACGCATGTGGGAAACATCTGATAAAAGTGAAAGTGAGTAGGTGATGGGTGGGCGAGGTGGGGGAAAGGGCATTGAGTATTTCTTTTAGAAAAATTAAAGTATAAAAAATATGTGTATTTCCCAGATTCGTAATCTCTATATTTTTCGATGTAGTTAACAAAAAAAAAAAAAAAATTTGGAAAGTTACAAATTAAGAAATTGCGGTGAGGATGGGAAGAAATTAAAATTTTGAAAACCTGATTTCTGGACAGAATCGTATTAACCCCCTTTTATACGATGAAACAATACATAGTTTGTGATCCTTCTTAAGAACAGAAAGCACTTTCATGCAAACCCATGCAAATCCCCCCCCCCCCCCCCATCACTTTTAAACAAACAATAACTTCCATTATGCCATTAGCTATATATCAGTGGTACCGATTCTACCTATAAGAAAGGAGCAAACAATGCAATGTGCCTGTAGTTCATAACACCCAGGCAATGCTGGAATGCATTGCTAGTATACATGTAAATACACACACACACATGGCTGAATTAGAACATTGAAGGAAAATATCTTTCATTGGTGATATTTAGTCCCATTCTGAATATGTTGCTTTATAAACAACCTAACATTTCCTTTCTCTCTTATGAAATTGATAAAATCAGAGCTCGGCAGTGTACTGCTGTTTATGGAATCAACTGAAGTCCTTCGAGGTGGGTTCCACAGCATAGCCATAGTCGAATGAGTGAAACCAGTAAAAGAATGTTTGTTTATGTATCTGTATTATGTGTGTATGACTATGCATATCAGGGATGTGCCACCTAGGTAGGCCAGGTAGGCAGTGCCTACCTTGAATAAAATAGATTGATAGCAACATTTTCCTCTCGTGGCAAAATATGCACCTAATTCAATAAAATTATGAAGGTTAGTCTGATTACTATGCATAAAATGCAAGATGTTTTATTTTTTTGCAGATTAGGTAGGCATAATTCAGCCCTGCTTTTCAATCTCAGTATTTAAGCTACACATAGTACTGCTGTACTATGCTGTGTACATTTCTACAACACTGTTTTCTTTACATGCTATAAAGGCAGAAATAGATCTGCCTTCAACTCAGTCGCACACCTGTGTTTCGCTTATTTCTTGTGTGTTTTACTACTTAAAGGTCGCCAACTGCCTACTCTGAGTAATTACTGACAGCACTTGTCTGATGTATATGTATTACATATGATTTATTATTTTTTTTCCAGTTAAGCATCGAGCCTTTCGGTGTAATGGTGAGAAAAATGGCAAAACTAACAAAGAGGACATGTTAAACTGGCATCTTCATATTTGCTCTGAGAACAACTTTCCTGTTTCAGCTGGTTTAGCTTCATCTGCTGCAGGATATTCTTGTTTAGGTAAGATCATCTCCATTTTTAAAATCCTTTTGTGACCACATTTCTAATAAAATACACTGCCTCTGTGTTGAGTTTCAATTTATTTTGAAAAGATTCAAAAATTTGAAGATATTTAGTAATGCAGGTAACTTTGTCATTAAATTTCTTTGTGAAATGTCTTTTAAGGGAAAGTTTTTACGATGGAACATTTTAATTTGAATATTTTAAAACTTCAAAATGAGAAGTTTTATATCAGGTTAGGATTAAAATATTTAAACTACCTGTCATCTCATTTTTTTTGTTTTTAATTATTTTTCTGCAACAATTTGCAAATGGCTAACTGTGCAGGATATATGCCATTTAAATGGCATATATATCTCCTGAAATTTGAATGTCAAACAGCCTCCTGCCCCACTTCTCCCTTCTAAAGATCTCAAAGAAAAGAAGGAAATGCTTTTGTAAGTTGATGATTATGGAATTGGACCTGTTTACAATAGGGTAGAAATGTAGTATATTTTGATGTACACATATATTTGAAGAAAAACAGTACAGTTAATATAGCAGCCAGATTTCTCAAATTACACTTTACTATTTGGTGATGTTTCTGATACACAAAAAGATGAGATGGTCACAAGTGGAACATTTTTCATGATAAGTCTGATCTGGGATTGATCTGGGTTTAAAAAATGACAACCAAGTTTCCTTTGAACCACCTAAAGACAGCTTTTATGAGATTGCTCAGATTGTTAGAAATAGCAGCCAAATTTCCCTCAGAGCTCACCCTATCATCTCAAGGACATTGAATTGAAGTAGTCATATCTCTGCAAATATGTGTGTGTGTGTGTGTATATATATATATATATATATATATATATATATATATATGATGATGATGATGAAGGCGGTCCACTTGTGACAGAGGAAGACCATTACTGACCATTGCCCTTGCAAAATACTACTAATGCCTGTGCATGAGGTTATTGCGCCAGAAGTTGGCTCCACTTAGGTTTACATCTGTAGATTCCATGATTGCTGTGGCACCCTCCTACTCAATCAGACATCAGATAGTCACCTTGCTGGTAATTGCACAACCCAAAATTTTAGGTCCAATATTGCTTGCACAGAACCTAACAGACCTCCACCCTACAGACATGATCCAGAGGTAAGCCAGAGCAAGATATCCAGTGCCAATATAGGTTGCAGGTTCAGGAATGTGAGAGTGCCATGATCTCAAGCACAAGCAAAATATCCCCAAAATGTTCAATGTCATTCCCTGCATATCTTTACAAAAGCTAATGGGTGTCTCACTTCTGAGCACCCATGCAGTCATTTAGAAGGCAGTGTTTCTCATACTGTTTATAATATTTATTTGTAAGGTAAACTTGTAATGTTCTTATCTTCTAAGCCGCTGAGGTATGTAATACAGTGCAGTGGTTGATGTTAGGAAGGGCACCCAGCTGTAGAAACTGTGCCAAATCAGACTGGAATCTGGTGCAGCCTTCCAGCTTGCCAGCCCTGGTCAAACCACCCAACCCATGCCAACAATAGACGTTAAATGATGATGATGATGATTCAAGAGCATAGATTTATACTCTGAAGATCAGATAATCTTTTTTCATCTTTTGATACAAGACCAAACTTTTGACTTTGATTATCCCACACAGTAAGCTTATCTATTAATCTTTGGATGTGTAATACTTTAAGGGAGTGAAATATCTCAGGTTTTCATAGTTAAACCACTCTGCTTAGAATTAAGCGAGAAAGCCAGAGCAAGAAATTGTGTCTTCTGTGGCCATACTGGAAGTGTATGTTTACTTGTTAATTACTAGCATCTTTTGACTAGCATTGCAGGGACAACTGTCTTGAACTGTTCTTGCTATATGGCAACCTAACTTTTGCTGATGCCATTAAAAAAGCACTAAGTGCATACTGTAAAGTGGTTGGCATTAGGAAGAACATCTCATTCATAGAAACTATACCAAACAGATGTTGGAGTATGTTGCAGTCTCCTGTTAAACATTCCAACTCATGCCAGCAGAAAACATGGATGTTAAATTGTGATGATGATGATATATATTTACATTCTATTGATTTTTTTTTTGTCTCTGAACAAACTAACCTATTAAATTATTTTTACCTTTTAGTTACTGCAATGGCTAACCTGTTTGAAGTAGAAGGTGATCTCTCTGGCATTGCCAGGTAAGACTTTGGAATGCTTTAATCTTTCTGTGACAACATTTGTATTGAAATACACTGCTTATGTGTTTCGATTAGTTTTGAAAATAATAAAAAATTATTCATAGGAAACTCTAAGAAATCCAGACTGTAGTATTAGTAGTAGCTAATAGAGAGAGAGAGAGAGAGAGAGAGAGAGAGAGATAGATAGATACTGTGAGGTGGAAATGAGGTGTTGATAGATTTTACAGTTGGCAGGAGAAGCCAACTACCAAAATACCTGTTCCGATAATATGCAAATTTCTAAATTTTAAAATATCACCCCATCTCAATTTACATGAATCAAATATATAGGTATATTATTCAAGTGACCTGCTTTATTTACACATTTACTATTTTAGTTTTATTAGTTACACATTCTGTCAGATTAAACCACTACAAGTACCAGCTTTTGCTACTTTTCTAGGACTGCATTTTCTGTTTTTTTAAAATTTGGGTTACTTGCTACTTCAAAATTAAAAATTTTTTTGTAAGTAAAAAACCTATTGAATATCATATTAAATTATTATCAATTAAGTAAATTAGAACTAATGTACATACAATACTGTAACACACATTCCACTGTTTTTTGAAAAATTTTATCTTCCAGATTTGATGAAGTAAGATTTCAGTCAGTTACTCCCTTCCAAATTTGTAGAGGAGGAGTTAGTTGATTATTTGCTTTTTATATATTTAATATATATTTAAAAGTGTACTGCTTTTGTCCTTTTTCAGTGCTCTCTCATAAAAACTACTACTACTACTACTACATATATTATCTGTTATTTCTCTTTGTAAGCTGTGGCTGCTTCATCATTAAACCTATTGTTTTTTCTCCAGGTTAGGCTCAGGAAGTGCCTGTCGGAGTATGTATGGTGGCTTTGTGGAGTGGGATTTAGGACATTGCAGTGATGGATCAGACTCATTGGCCAGACAGATTGCTCCCTATGATCATTGGCCAGAATTAAGAGCATTACTGTTGGTTGTCAGTGAACAACCCAAAACTGTTAGTAGCACAGTTGGTATGCAAAACAGTGTAAATACTAGTGAATTACTACGCTCTCGAGTGGAGTGCATAGTACCTCGTAGATTAGCAGAACTGCGGGCATCCATTGCAGAGAAAGATTTTGAGAAGTTTGCTCAAATTTGCATGAAGGTAAATTTTAATGCTTCTTTTTGCTATCACATGAAATTGTATCAAATGTTCAATATTGAGAATGTAATAAATAGAATATCCCTTGTAATAAGTACCAGTCCTATTCCAGTAATATGTAATTCAGGCCATAGCCTAATGAAAACAGAACACCAAATGCACACTGTAGATAAGACTGGCTTAAAAAAAAAACATTTATTGTTGCAAAACATCAGCAGTAACATTCTTAGGCCCAGGAACGTAATGCATACTATAACTATAATCATTTAACATCAAAGCCTATTTCTGCATTCTAGGTTAGCACATTTGCGAATACCCTGCTCTTCTCCAAGTAGTGCAATCAAAGGTTTATTATGATCAGTGGCCCCAAACATATTGATGGAATCACTTAACACCAAATAAAACTGCAAGTGCTTCTTTGTCCAACTGAGAATAGTTCTTTTCAGCTGGTAACAGAGTATGTGAGGCAAAGGCTACAGTACGAACAGTACTGTCATCCATTTGATGACAAAGGGCTGCACCTAGCCCTGATGGAGATGCATCACATTGTAACATTAAACGTTTATGCAGGTCATAATGCACAAGTACAGCTGAACTAGTAAGTAACTTATTAGCTGTAGCACACACTTTCTGATGTTCAACATTCCACCCCCAAAGGGAATCTTTATGCAATAAGGAATATAAGGGTGTCAGCACTGTTGAAATATTTGGTAAAAAATGACGATAATGTGATAACATTCCTACAGATGATCTTAACTCACTATTGTTTTTAAGTTCTGGTGCATTTAAAATAGGCTGCGCTTTATCACTCTTTATTTGCAAACCATCTTTATTAAGTAGGTAACCAAGATAACAAACAGAATCACAAAAAAACTCACATTTGTTCTTCAGTTTTAATCTGTTTTTGTGAAGACGATCAATTATGATGGATAATGTATGAAGATGTTCATCATCGGAATACCCAGTGATTAGTAAAGCATCTCGGTATGCAAGCATGAGAATTGTCATCAAGTTCAATCTGGGAATATGCATGACCGAGTGCAATTTTTGTGAACTTTTGGCTCCCCACCAGAGTGGCATACAAATCTTATATTTTAAGTAACGAGTACTTGTCTAAAACAGTTGACTGGTTGACTGTAAGTTTATAATCTCCACAAATGTGCACTGAGCCATCTGGTTTCATCACCGGTACAATGGGAGCTGCTCAATCAGAATATTGAACTGGAACAATAACACCTAACTGTAAACGTAATTCAGCTTCCACTTTTGGCTGCAAAGCGTATGGAAGTGTTCGAGCTTTACAAAACCACAGTGATGTGTTGGAAAATAATTTTATGTTTGCTTTAAATCCATTCAATTTTCCAAGATTGGTGTCAAACAAAGTACAGTATTCCTTTTTCAGTTACTCCAACGATGGCGTATCACAAACAGTTTTAATCATGGTGAGTATACCAGGTAATTGTCATAACCAATCACGACCCAACAAGTTTGGACGATTTCCAGTGGTTACATATACGGGTAGAACATTGCAAACTCCAATTATTGGGATTTCTTGCCCAGTATATGTTTTTAAAGTTGAGTAGTTTGTAGAAAGTGGTGGTAAGCAGCTGACAGAACGAGTGGTAACAATAGAGACTGAAACGCCTGTGTCAATTTCCATGCGTACTGACTGACCTTTAATTATCACATCGACAATGTATGGAGGCGGTTGGACTGTAGTGTTAACAGTAGTGTTTAAAACTGAATTTAAAGCGAAATCTTGGTCTTGGTTTTCCAGATTTGTTTATATCATATGCACTGAATGTTTTTGTGAAGACGAAACTGTGTTCATTGTTCTTTGTACGACAAACTCTGGCAAGATGTCCCGTTTTACCACATAAATGACAAACAGTTTGCTGATGCTGGCACTCAGATGGAGAATAATGTTTAACTTCACAATGATAATAAGTAAACTATTTTTCTGTAAGACTAGATGGCCAAGTTTTTAAAGATGTAATAGGTTGCATAGCATCTGCCTCTGTTTGTATAGAAAATTTAGTTAGCTGATGCGAAATGTTTTCGCTTTGACAAACTATAGCACAGGGTCTTTTTCCCAAGTAAGTTTTAATTCGTCTTCTGAAAGCAATTTAGAACAGGCAGTCTCATCACGAATACCGGAAGGCAGACATTGCAAAGCCATTTCATTTTCAAACATTTTTGGAGGAATCAGATTGTACTTACACTCAGGTAAAGCTTGTATTCTGGCAATGAAATCATTGCAATCTTCTTCAGGTTTCTGTGTACACATTTTTAGCAGATCCTTAAAGTTCATTCAGTAAACCAGTCACTTTAGTTAATGTGGCAGATTCCCTAATTCTCAAGGCGTTGAAGTGTCTTTGTCCTTCCTCACTGAGAAATTGGCGTAATAACTTTATTTTGTGACATTCTGATAAATTAATGGTTGGTTGTAGTATCAGAAACAGTTCTAAATAATCCAAAAATGAAAGTTTCCAGCGATTCCATATAGCAGGGGATGGTTTGTCTGAAGTAGTACTCCACAGTTGTGGGGGTAAATGCAGCATAGCACACATGTCTATCCTCGTCGCCAGTCCTATTGCAGTAATATGTAATTCAGGCCATAGCCAAATGAAAACAGAACACCAAATGCACGCTGTAGCTAAGACTGGCTTAAAAATGCATTTATTGTTGCAAAACAATTTACAGCAGGTTTTATATATAGAAAAAGAACCAATCAGAATTAACCATCATGCATACATGCACACGTGTGATAGACTGAATGACAAATAACACATAGTTGTAACACTTTGATATGTAACTATGTACAAACTTTGTGATTCTGCCATCCATTCAAAGGTACAATCCATTTAATGGGTTTTATAATCCATTTAATGGTTTCTGTCTGCCCAGTTTCACTCACAAGGTATGGGTTGAACCAAGGCTATAAAAAATGGCATTTAGCCAATATGCCATTTTCATCTTTTGACTGGTATTCTTGCAGTTACCATCCTTACTTTTTCTTCCTGGTATAATGTATCCAGCTTTGTTTTGTACTCTATATTCATCAATTTTTGACAGTGAAATTAGATGGAATGTGGTTTTGACTGATTCATTCCTTCTACTGTATTACTACTAAATAATTTATGTTTGGCACAAAGGCTTTCAGTTCCATTTTTAATTATTTCAGTATGGTCTCTAATTCTCTTAAGGAACCAAGTACCAGTCAAGTATCAGGGTTGATATAATTGACAATTCCCTTCCTTCAAACTTGAAGCCTTGTGTCTATTTAAAAAATTAACATTAGAGACTCTTGTCATTATTATAATTAACAGCTGGTGCTAGACTTGATTTGGATGATGATGATACTCCTGAACAAATTTGTTTTGTATAAATTTAAGAAAAAGAAAAAAGTAAAAACCCACCAGCATCATTATTACTTTTGCTTTTATTGCTGTTGTTTTAATTAAAAACTTTTGTTTAGTAATCTTTCTTCTTTGTTTTATTGTTTTGTTTTTCTCAGGAAAGCAACCAGTTTCATGCGATATGTTTAGATACCTACCCACCTATTGGCTATTTAACAGAAGTTTCAGACCAAATTATAGCACTGGTGCATCGTTTCAACAAGCTTTGTGAACGTTTGAAGGTAAGAAAGGAAAAAATTAACTCTCTCTCTCTGTATGTATATGCATAAGTACAAACAAACATACATACATGCATGCATGTGTGCACGCACACACACACACAAACACACACATGGGGTTAAGTAAGCTTGTGAGCAATTATAGAGTGAATTTTAGTGCTTATAAATCTAATATTCTCCTATCCTTCCTTAATACCGGTTCCCATATGCTACTCATATCTGCACTCAATCTGCTTAGGAGGTTGTTGTGTCTTAGCATATGTGCTGGTTCTTTTAGTTTTCGTATTTTCCAGTGGTGTTCATCATCATCATCATCATCGTTTAACGTCCGCTTTCCATGCTAGCATGGGTTGGACGATTTGACTGAGGACTGGTGAAACCGGATGGCAACACCAGGCTCCAGTCTGATTTGGCAGAGTTTCTACAGCTGGATGCCCTTCCTAACGCCAACCACTCAGAGAGTGTAGTGGGTGCTTTTACGTGTCACCCGCACGAAAACGGCCACGCTCGAAATGGTGTCTTTTATGTGCCACCCGCACAAGCCAGTCCAGGGGCAATGGCAACGATCTCGCTCGAAAATCCTACAGGAGCCAGTCAGGCGGTACTGGCAACGGCCACGCTCAAAATGGTGCATCTCATGTGCCACCCGCACAAGAACCAGTCCAGGGGCACTGGCAACGATCTTACTTTGCTTGCCGGGTCTTCTCACGCACAGCACATTTCCAAAGGTCTCGGTCAGTAGTCATCGCCTCGGTGAGGCCCAATGTACAAAGGTCTTGCCTCACCACCTCAGCCCAGGTCTTCCTGGGCCTACCTCTTCCACGGGTTCCCTCAACTGTTAGGGTGTGGCACTTTTTCACGCAGCTATCCTCCTCCATTCTCACCACATGTCCATACCAGCGCAATCGTCTCTCTTGCACGCCACAACTGATGCTTCTAATGTTCAGCTTTTCTCTCAAGATACTTACACTCTGACGGGTATTCACATTGACATTACACATCCAACGTAGCATACTGGCTTCATTCCTTGTGAGCTTACGTATGTCCTCAGCAGTTACAGCCCATGTTTCACTGCCATGTAGCATGGTTGTTCGTACGCATGCGTCATACAGTCTGCCTTTTACTCTGAGTGAGAGTCCCTTTGTCGCCAGCAGGGGTAAGAGCTCTCTAAACTTTGCCCAGGCTATTCTTATTCTAGCAGCTACACTTTCAGCGCACCCACCCCCACTACTAACTTGGTCGCCCAGATAGCGGAAGCTATCGACTACCTCTAGTTTTTCACCCTGGAATGAGATAGAAGTTGTTTCCTGTTTGTTTGCAGTCTTTATTGCACCTGAACATCTGCCACAAACAAAAACTAACTTGCTAGTTAACCTGCCTTTGATGTTGCTGCACCTCTTATGTGTCCATAGCTTGCACCGGGTACATCTTATAGAGTTACTACCTACTCCTTTTCTACATACTGAGCAGGGCCATCTACCTGAGGGGGTTTGTGTTTTATCTACCTTCCTACTTATTAGGATTTTGGTTTTAGCTAGGTTGACTCTAAGGCCCTTCAATTCTAGACCTTGCTTCCACACCTGAAACTTCTCCTCTAGTTCTGATAGTGACTCTGCAATTAGGACAAGGTCATCAGCATAGAGGAGCTCCCAGGGGCAACCTGTCTTGAACTCCTCTGTGATTGCCTGGAGGACTATGGTAAATAAGAGGGGGCTGAGGACGGAACCTTGGTGGACCCCTACCTCTACCCGGAATTCATTGCTGTACTCATTTCCAACCCTCACCTTACTGGCAGCATCTCTGTACATGGCTCGCACAGCTCTCACTAACCATTCTTCTATCCCAAGTTTCCTCATTGACCACCAGATAAGGGATCGGGGGACCCTGTCAAAGGCTTTCTCCATGTCAACGAAAGCCAGGTACAGAGGTTTATCCTTAGCTAGGTATTTCTCCTGCAACTGTCTCACTAGAAATAAAGCATCAGTAGTGCTTTTACCTGGCACGAACCCAAACTGCATCTCATCTAAATTGATTCGCTCCCTAATTAGTTGGGCTATGACCCTCTCTGTAACTTTCATAATCTGATCTAACAGCTTGATGCCTCTGTAATTATTTGTATCTAAAGCGTCACCTTTACCTTTGTAGCAGTTGACTATGATGCTGCTACACCAGTCATTGGGTATGACTCCTTCGTGTATCACCTGGTTCGTAATACGGGTGACTAGGCTATAGCCAACACTGCCAGATATTTTGAGCATCTCTGCAGTGATTTCTGATGGGCCGGGGGCTTTCTCGGTCTTCATACTCTTAATTGCTTTATCTACCCTGGTACTATCAACTCGGATAGCTGGTCCCTCTATTGGGTCGACATACGGCAGGCTCTCTTTCTCCCATTCATTCTCTTTATTAAGCAATCTATCGTAGTGGCATCTCCAGACCTCTTTCTTTGCATCCTCATTTAATGCAAGCGTACCATCATCCATGCGAACACATTTCTCTCCTACAACATCACTATTCTCTCTCCTACACTGTCTTGCAACACGAAATACCTCGAGTCTTTGGTCCTCACGGCGCAGAACATTGGCAAATCTTTCCTTATCTGCTTCCCCTCTGGCTAAATAAACCTGTCGCCTAGCACATTGGTACAATTCCCTGCTACCACCGTTCTTCCAGTCCTTCCAAGCCTGTTTCTTTTGTCTAATAGCCCTGTCTACCTCCTTGTTCCACCACCACGTTACTCTGGGTCGGGAGGGGACCTTACACCACCCACAAATCTGGTCGGTGGCTTTCAACAGGTTGTCCCGCAGAAATCTCCAATTGTCTTCCACGTTGTATGATGCTATATCCCCTTCTATTTCGTTAAATGCTTCAAGTAACTTGTCTCTAAGTCTCTGTCCGTTTGCAGGGTCTTTAAGTTTCCACACCCTTCTCCTCCAAGCCTGTCTAATTCTGGGCACCCATTTTGCCTTGATCCCAAAGTCGCTAACTACTAATCTATGTTGTGGGGTACATTCTTCGCCAGGGTAGGTTTTGGCATTTATAAGCCGCCCTCTTTCCCTATTTCTGGCGAGGATGTAGTCGATTTGGCTAGAGTGTCTGCCGGAGCGGTAGGTGACTAGGTGACTGGCAGGTTTCCTGAAGTTGGTATTGCAGGCCATAAGATCGGTTGCATCACAGAACTCCAGCAGTCTGGTTCCCTCCTCGTTGCGGGAACCGAAGCCATAGCCTCCATGTATGCCATGGAAGCCTCCAGCACGACGTCCGACATGACCGTTGAAGTCTCCAGCCACAAAGAGAAGGTCCCTGTCACTCGTCGACGAGGTAGTTTGCAAGAGGGTGTCATAGAATTGGTCTTTCAGACCATCTGGTAGCCCCGGTTGAGGTGCATAGGCTGAGATGACAGTAGCTAATCTATGATGAAGCACTAGTCTGATCTTAAGTACTCTGTCACTTACTCTAACGACCTCGATTACCTTATCCACCCATTTCTCCACTAGAAGTATTCCTACGCCCCCGACCCCGTCAGTGTTCCCTGCCCAGAAAATCTTGTACCTGTGTTCTTTGCCTGTGAGGAACCTCGCAGAACCTCCTCTCCATCTTACTTCCTGGATGCAGCACATATCTACACGTCTCCGTTCAAGCATCTCAACAATTTCACCAGATCTACCTTTCAGCGTGCCGACGTTGAGAGTGCCAATCCTAACAGTATGGGTGTTGGGGGTGTGGGCCTGTAGCCTGGGAAGGGGAAAAGCAGTGTCGTGTACCTGAAAAGAAAACTTGCAATTGGAAGAATTCATAAGCAAAACAGTACCTACAACCTGCAAACATTTCTCAAACTTAATGCGCTACCCAAAGGTAGGGGAGAGGATGGCCAAGGCCACTAGATGGGTTCCGGGAGACAGCCGAGGTTGACAGGATGACAGAGGAATGAACTTCCGGTGGAGGGGGTGGGAGGGTGGGTTACCGTCAGCGAGTAGATAGGGCTCTTAATTGTAGATTTTAAATATTTGAGAGACAACAATGCATAAATCGTAATTTTTAAAAGAGCAATGAATTTAGGAAGCTTAGAAAATGAATAAGTATGAATTTAAGACAACAACTGAATTCAATTGAATTTCATGGAGAGAAACAAGATAAATGATAGAGGGCAAACTAAAGCGCGAAGGTACGAGATGTTTGAGGCCGTAAATAAATAAAAATCTCTATCTTATCTGCATCTTGGCGATTTCGTCGTAGTATGTCAGCGAGATAATTTAGAATGGATTTCTCATTTATATATAGCCAGAACCTGAAGACCTTAAGGAAAAACTACGAGAGAGAGAGAGAGAGAGAGAGAGAGAGAGAGAGAGAGGATGGAGGGGTAGACAGAGGCATGGCGGGAGAAAAGATCATCATCATCATCATATATATATATATATATATATATATATATATATATATAAAGAGAGAGAGAGGGGGGGGGACCAGTCAAGCAGCACATCACGCTGTAATTCTTGGTCTGAGAAATCAACACTTAAAAGCCATAATTTTAAGGAGCGATAAAAATTTTTGAATAAAGGAAAATGGGTAGGGGTGGGTAGGTACCGCCAGCGAGTAGATAGGGCTCTTAATTGTAGATTTTAAATATTTGAGAGACAACAATGCATAAATCGTAATTTTTAAAAGAGCAATGAATTTAGGAAGCTTAGAAAATGAATAAGTATGAATTTAAGACAACAACTGAATTCAATTGAATTTCATGGAGAGAAACAAGATTAAAGCGCGAAGGTATGAGATGTTTGAGGCCGTAAATAAATAAAAATCTCTATCTTATCTGCATCTTGGCGATTTCGTCTTAGTATGTCAGCGAGATAATTTAGAATGGATTTCTCATTTATATATAGCCAGAACCTGAAGACCTTAAGGAAAAACTACGAGAGAGAGAGAGAGAGGATGGAGGGGTAGACAGAGGCATGGCGGGAGAAAAGATCATCATCATCATCATATATATATATATATATATATATATATATATAAAGAGAGAGAGAGAGGGGGGACCAGTCAAGCAGCACATCACGCTGTAATTCTTGGGCTGAGAAATCAACACTTAAAAGCCATAATTTTAAGGAGCGATAAGAATTTTTGAATAAAGGAAAATGGGTAGGGGTGGGTAGGTACCGCCAGCGAGTAGATAGGGCTCTTAATTGTAGATTTTAAATATTTGTGAGACAACAATGCATAAATCGTAATTTTTAAAAGAGCAATGAATTTAGGAAGCTTAGAAAATGAATAAGTATGAATTTAAGACAATAACTGAATTCAATTGAATTTCATGGAGAGAATTCAATTGAATTTCATGGCTCTGTCTATTATTTTAACTTCATCCCACGGGGGGATGTGGTCTCCATTTTTCCATACATGATCAGCTATACCCGATTTATCAATATCTCCTCGTGTCACAGCTTTGCGATGTTCGTCTGCCCTTATTAATTGGAGTGGATAGTATGTTTTTGGGGTAGTTGTTGCTTAATAGATTGTTACTGAGTCTGATCATTTCTTCGTGGTGTGTATCACGATTGCTACGGAAACTAAAAGCAGCAGCACATATGCTTAGGACAAAACAACCTCTTAAGCACATCAAGTGCAGATATGAGTAGCATATGGGAACCGGTATTAAGGAAGGATAGGAAAATATTAGATTTATAAGCCCTAAAATTCACTCCATAATTGTTCTCGGGCTTACTTAACCCCAAAATTCCAAGTTCGATTCCAGGCACAGACCTGAATAATAATAGTAACATCGAAAAATACCTTAGGAATGAGAATCGAGGTTCGAAATTTCCCCAAGACACCTGATGAAAGCTGGAGGGTATATCAGCCGAAATGTGTTAACAACAAACAAGATGAGGACAAATATCCATCAAATGTAAATGTACATAATTCCCCATCTCTTAAATATATAACTGTATATTTATTTAGTTATGTTTTTTTCTTTTAGTTAGAGAATTGGTGTGCCCATGGCTGTTTACAGGGCTTTCTACACTCATGAGTCATGGGATGGAGTAAGAAAGGTCTCCTAAGGAGACCTTTCTTACTCCATCCCATGACCCATTCAGATTTCTCTATCAAATGTAATATGTATTTATTCACATTGCTTTGAATTAATCCTGTATTATCTTGTAGCTTTGAGATTGTGATGATGTGCTTGTTTATTTTTAGAATGACATTGTAATAGGCCAGATCTGGTTGGTTTGAACATAAAACAGGTAAAACATTTAGGCTAGATGTAGCCAGCTTAGATGGGAAAGGGTTGAACTAGAGGAGGCCGAGCACAAATGCTTCCAACAATATGGATCCCACTGAAGGTACCCAAAACTAGGTGGGAACACACAAAAGTGGTAGCTGGTTAAGCTAGACAGCCATGTAACCTTTCTATAAACACACACACACACACACACACTCTCTCTCGTGGTAGTAGTTGTTAATAGTGTTATCACATTTCATTTTAGGTTGCCTACACATTTGATGCTGGACCAAATGCTTGTCTTTTCCTGATGGAAGAAGATGTTCCCCGATTTCTTTCTTTGATTCGACATTTTTTCCGTCCAGTGAACAATGGATTTGAGAATTTCATTCATGGGTTACCTGTTGATGTTCCAAGAGTTACAACAGTATGTGTGTGTATATATATATATATATATATATATATATATATATATATATATATTTATATATACTTATTTATGATTTAGTGTGTTTTGTGTATGTGTGTGCATATATATCTATGTTTGTGTACCCTTGTTCCGATTCCTTTGATGATTATAAAATGAACATCACCATCATACAAGCATAGTTTGTTTCAGTCTCCTGTGAAAAACATGTCTAGCCAACGAGGTATATGCTTTGCTTGAAGATCAATGACAGGAAAGGCATCTGACCATAGAAAATTTGCCTAAAACGCCATCTAATTTCTGGAAAAAAGAAACAGTAAAAGTTATCTCCCTTACCTTTATTATCTCCCTTCCATCATTATTACATGAAGTAGCCAAACATTCTGTTCCCAAGTCTTACATGAACATTAAAGTCTTTTTTTTAATCAGTGTTTTTTTTTTTATTAGTGTATCTAGTAGTACATTATTAGATCCATGTCTGTCCTAACAGAACAGACCTATGATCAACAATCTAACTTCTTGTCTATCTATGAGTTTTGTATTTCCTTAAGACAGCATATGCTTTGAAAAAATTTGTTTAGCCGTTTTTGAGATTGTAGGATATAATTCAACTTCTGAGTTCAAGTCAAGGTTGCAACCGTATAGAGTTCTCCTCATTGTAATACATATATATAAATTGTATATTTGAATTGTTATCTTTTCCAATAAATATGCATGCAGTTATTATTTACTCCTTTATTCTACAGGGTGTCCACAAGGTCTGGTAAATAAAATCATAACATAAACAATTAAATATAAGAAATAATAATTTCTTAAAGTATGTGTTAATCCTCATGTACCCAGACTTTGTGGACACCCTGTATAACTATTTGGTCGTGAATGTCAATGTCTTTCAACACATTCTACAACTTCATTGCACTTGATAGTGAATCAGATGTCATTATCTATTCACAAGAGAGCCCTGATGAACAAAGCTATTAAGGATATGTCCATCCCAAGTCACCATCAACTGGGGTCGACCGTTTATTTGCATGTGTTTGGAGGCTTGGATAATTTTTTTTTGTGTGAAAGATTCACAACAGTTCATGCTTGGAAGTGTCTCTTTGTCATGCTGCTGTTGTCCAAGGAAAGGCACGGGTGGTGTGGAAGGTGTTACTGTTAAAATGGAAAGGGCTGGTTTGCAAGATTACTAGAGTGCAGAGTGTTGGAACAAATAACATCAGACATTCTGCCCAATGTTTAACAACTCTACCCTTATATATGTGTGTATGAGTGAGAGAGTACTTTTCTGTTAAAGACTGTAAAGTCTGTCTAAATGCAGCATGGCTGTGTCGTTAAGATTTCTGCTTTACAACTCTGTGGTGTGGGTTTATTTTCCATCACATAATTTCTTGTACTATTGCCTCAGCTTGTTCAGTACTGCTTGATTGAAACTCTGTAGACGAAAACTATGTGGAAGCTGATTGGAATGACATTTTTTTGAGGGGAAGATTTAAACCAGTGCTTCATTTAACATCATCACATGGTCCTCGGATGCTTTTAGTATTAGCTCTCATGCGATGGCGAATTTGCAAAGCGATCAGAGCATAAGATCTGTTCTGGTTGTCTTTTCTTTCTGTTCAAATCCTGCCATGGTCAGCTTTACCTTTTATACTTAGTGAGTCATAAAACATGGCAGGGAACAAGAAAAAAATTACGTCGTGGGAGGTAACTCGTATAAGCAGATTCATCTGAGTTGTCTCCTTTGCTCTTTTTTTTATGTTTATATTTGTGAAATTATTTCAAATTATTTCTTTAGGGAATATGCTTGCTAATTCTAATTCATTTCTAGCTGATATTTATTATTATTATTATTATTATTATTATTATTAAGGCGAAGACCTGGCTGAATTGTTAGCACACTGGGCAAAATTTTTGGCAGTATCAATTGCGCACTGGGGTCAATGTAATTGACTTACCCCCTCCCTTGAAATTGCTTGCCTTGCATGAAAATTTAAAACCATTATTATTATTATATATCTATTTTTTCTTCTTTCAGGAAGACGTATTGAACATTTCCATAGGTGTGATGCCAGACTCAATCCATTATGTCATTTATACAAGTGTATGTTTTGTTTTATTCTGCTCTTAGAACATCACAGTTGATAGTTGAATTCTTTAATGATTTATCTATGTGAAACTAATGTATATGCTAGTTTAGCACTTTGCAAGCATATTTTGGCATTGACCCAATTATATTATTTTCTCAATAAAAATTCGAGCCCAAACCTATATTTTGCTGATGAACTCCACCACCCCGAACTTAATGAAATAAAAATTTTGGAAAAAGAATTAGTTCATAAAAGAAAAATACATAATTTTGAAAATAGTGAATAGCATCTCTTTTTAAAATTGAATTTTTATTAAATTTTATTGTAAGGTATTTTATTTCACAGAAATTTAGAATTTCTTTCAAAGAGACACTGTACCAGTTAACTTAATGTTTGCTTTTTAATATATTAGATATATTTACTAGAAATTAGTATGTAGTGGATAAAAATATTAGTCACATAATTATTTCTATAGTTATAAGAAACAACCCTAAACTTGTTCTGGTCTTGTTGTGTCCTTATTACTGCAGCCTAAGTTTCTCTGTATATACCAGAATAGTGATGCAGGAATTACTTTGTATCCAGTTTGATAAAGCAATAGATGAGGTCAGTGAATCTACAAAGCATAGTGGTTTGGCTGGTGGACTCATGATTACAAGTATATATGTTTGGTGTCCTTAGGTAATGTGCTTAATTTCATGTCCCCAGTTCACCCAGCTGAAATTGTGTGTTGTCAAGTAGTTCATCATCGAGTATTGGCCAAAAGTTATGCAATATCTAAGGAGTCAACAAACCCTTCATAGCTACAAAGCACTCTTTAAATGAAGTTCAGATCAGCACAGTAAAGTTAATGCTGCACTTACCAGTTATATTGTACTATCATGCTTTACAGCAGTGGCTACTTCTAATGGATCCTATGTGTGGCAAGGTGGACTGGGCTGTTTCAGCCAGTGTTTGATAACTGGAAATAATCTGTTTAATCTTCTGGCTAGTGGACGAGTACTCCACTGGTTTCATAAGAAAGAACGAATTTACAAAATTCTTTAGCACACTCTTTGTTTCTGTGCCTCTTCCCTCTTTCTATAGTATTCTCTTTTTCTCTCTCTCTCTCTCTCTCTCTCTCACTCTCTCTCTCTCTCACATGCACACACACACATACACTTTCTCTCTCAGTACGTAAAATGTTGGGTTTATTATTATAACAATATGTTCTTGTTTTCTTGTAGGTTGGAATTGGCCCTCATAAACTGGAAGGGAGTGAACATTGCTTGCTAAATGACAAAGGTTACCCCAAACGATGTCGATGAATGATTCAAGTGATTATGTACAGCTGCCTACTAGTATTCAGTTCAACACTGCAAGTCATCTATTTCAACAAAAGCTGCATTTAATTATGACATATTATTTCTCTATTCAGTTGCAAGAGAATGGAATAAATAATATTTCCGGCTCAGTAATCTCCTCAAACTTTGTGTTAAAACTCTCTTTCTTTCTCAATCACTTACTTGACTTTTTTTTTGTTCCAGTCTTTCCTTCTTGATAGACTCTGCACACATAGAAAGAGAGAGAAAAAAGAAAGTGCGTTTATTTTGTACACAAGTAAAAAAAAAAAAAGAAAAAAAAATTAAAGTGGAGATAGCATCCCAATCAAAAGAAAAATGTAAAACAATTTAGGGGTGCTACTCTTTTGAAGTTTTGCACTTTCTCTGCTGAAACCTTGAACATTCTTTGTTGAAACAATGAACTTTCCCTGTTGAAACAATGAACTTTCCCTGTTGAAACAATGAACTTTCCCTGTTGAAACAATGGACTTTCCCTGTTGAAACAATGGACTTTCCCTGTTGAAACAATGGACTTTCCCTGTTGAAACAATGGACTTTCCCTGTTGAAACAATGGTCTTTCCCTGTTGAAACAATGGACTTTCCCTGTTGAAACAATGGACTTTCCCTGTTGAAACAATGGACTTTCCCTGTTGAAACATTATTGAATTTCCCCTGTTGAAACAATGGACTTACCCTGTTGAAACTTTGAACATCTTTGAAAGTATACCATCTCAAATTTCCTTCAGATTGAAAGTATTATTATTATTAAGATAAATTTCAAGGCTTCTTGTATTTATTAGATTTTTATTTTGGTGTTATAATCTTCATTTTCAACAAACTTTTTTTTAAAATATTGTTTTTACATTAATAATCAGGTTTTAGAGGAAGGAAAATGCTGTCATGATATTGAAATGTCTAGCAACAAAGGTGATAAATTTGTATTAAAATGTTATATACATAACTTGGTAAAGTAAGCGCTACTATTCATCAGTAAATTATGGATATGTATTGTTATGGTACAACAATCGTGGATGGTAATTTTGATTCAAGATGGTTTATATTCTTTCTGAAAATATTTTTTTTTTAATTCAAAATAATTGAAATTTTAATTTCAGTGATAAAAAAATTTCACTCTTTATTATTAAATTTTATTATGATATTAGTTTTCCAATTTTGTATTTGAAAACCATTCATTTTATTTAGTGTCTTGACACTTAAAATTTTGACTTGATTTTTGCCTCACTTCAAAATGTTCATAACATGAAGTGATATTCCTAGCTCAGTTAACTACAGGAAGGATTAAACCTATTTCATAGCTTTCTTGTAGGTTATTTCAGCATGGTGTGTGTGTGTATGCTTGTTTCAGTCATTTGACTGTAGCCATGCTGGAGCACTGCTTTTGTCGAAAAAATCAACCACAGCACTTATTCTTTGTAAGCCTAGTACTTATTCTATTGGTCGCTTTTGCTGAACTGCTAGGTTACGGGGGTTTAATACCAACATTGGTGTCAAGCGATGGTCGGGGGACAAACACAGACACATAAGTATATATATATATATATGTATATATATATGTATATATGACGGGCTTCTTTCAGTCTCCATCTACCAAATCCACTCACAAGGCTTTGGTTGACTCTAAGCTATAGTAGAAGACACTTGCCCAAGGATTCACGCAGTGGGACTTAACTCAGAACCATGTGGGTGGGAGGCACACTAAAACTGGAGCAATACAGAAAAGATTAGCATGGCCCTTGTGCAAGGATGACATGCAAATTTATGAAGTGTTCTATATTTCTACTAGTGGTGTTCCAACATGGCTACAGCCTTAGGGTTGAAACATCTAAAAGAATAGAAGAATAAGGAGAGAGAGAGAGTGAATTACAAAATTCATTAGAATGTAAGCATATCAACAAGTAGGACACTAACACTGGCTGGGTATCATAACATTGAATTCACAGGAAGGTATGTAAAACAACCATTAAGTGTCATTTGTTGGTAGTATATTGCAGGTGTATGTGTGTGTGATACTAAATCCAATAAAAACTACATCCGACCCAGGGTTGGTTTCAGGTGTAGCATATTTTTAAAAGAACAACAGAACAAGTGGGGTTTAAAATCTACGACAGCCGTAGTAAATGTGAAAGTAAATTAAATTATGAATTGTGTAGGGAGCCATCCCATATCCAGCTGCAGATTCAGCATACAAACAAAATACATACACTGTGTATGTGTGATTAGGAATTACATTACTAGAACTGCTTTTAAAATGTAATTTACTTTCATGTGTGCTGCTCTGTGGCACATCAGCAAATAGTTTTCACTCTGTTTGCATATAATTCATAGACCTGTTGAAGGTGTGTAATATCTCCAGGATTTTGTATCCTCTGAGAGATTTTTGTGTTGTCTGCATAGTTTTATTGGTGTAGTGTAAAGTCTCCCTTGGTTTTACTACAAAATCTTGCATACCATTATATAATGTATGTTGTGTATTCACTTGTGGAAATAATACAAGAAACGAACTTTAAAAACAACAGCGAGAATTTATTCCTCTGTTAAATAGTACAAATAGAATATCACAAATTCTAGTGGTTGTATAGTTCATCCATTATTTGGATAATTCAGCTAGGTCCGTCGTTGGTTACATGCGCTCCATTATATTAATTTTGTTCTAGTGAATAACGGCAGGAAAATAACACGACTCGCCTTCATGAAAATCGCTCACTCCTCTGCTCATAGATGATTTGTTACACCTATTTATAGAAGGAGGGTAGGCTCAGATTAGTTGTTTGAAAATGTATTATGTGCAACGTGACTGGATCTTTGCAATACTCAATACGCACAATACTCAACCAATCAAAGCAGAGGATTTGATCAGTGTTCAAAACTCACATGATAGGTAAGACGACCAGTCGTTACTGAGCAGCTGAGGGCATGTCTGAGAGGGCCACTGTGGAACACTACTCATTATATGTGTTTCCTTAGAGATGACTCTATTGACTATCAGTGCCTGATTTCTATCTTTTAAAAACTCGTCTAGCCAGTCTCCAAGTTTTCCAACTATGCCAAGATCTCGCAGCTTGTGATGTATAACACCAAGGTCAACTTTATCAAAGACTTTTGCAAAGTCGCGATATATGAGTGGGTGCTGAAAAGTTCTTGAACACATTCTCCTCTCAGATTAACACACCTGTTGCAGCTGTCCTTCAATTTTCCTAACCCCTGTAAAAAGAACTTGGAAGGTTGGGCCTCCAACCAGGCCTCTGTAGTGACCACTTCTGAATTGGAGTGAAATTTTGTTCCCTTGAGATGTTTCTTCAATGGTGGAAAGAGGATAGTCGGAGGGGACCAAATCAGGAGAATTAGGTGGGTGGTCTACCACTTCGAAGCCAAAGTCGTGTATTTTTTGTAGAGTTTCATGTGCTGTGTGTACTGCTGTATCGCCCTGCGAAAACAGGACATCACGGCTCAGCTTTTTACGGCGTTTCTACTTCAAAGCTTCACGCAATTCGTCCAACAGAGACATATATACTGTGTTGATGGTGCGACCTTTTGGCAAGTATTTTCTGAGGAGATTCTGTCTTGTCCCAGAACACTGAAGCCTGTATCTTTCCAGCTGACTTCTGGGTCCGAAACTTCTTGGGACGCAGTGAACCACTGTGGAACCACTCAATTGATTGCTGCATGGTCTGGGATCATAATGATGAAATCAAGTTTCGTTCATAGTGACTAAACGAGTCGTAAAATCAGCCTCTCCTGCTGCAAACCGGTCAAAAATCGTTGCAGAAAGCTATCTCATGTCCAGAATGTTGTGAATGATGTGGCCAACTCTTTCGCGGGAAATCCCCAGTGTTTCAGCTATGACTTTAGCTGAAATCCGGCGGTCCTTGAGAATCATGACGTGCACAGTGTCGGCTTTGTCTTCTGTGGTTGCAGGAGTTGACCGACTTGACCGGGGTTCATTTGTGACCTCGAATTGACCAGTCCCAAACTTTGACACCCAAATTTCCACTGTGGTGTAAAGTGGGCAGCAATCCTTCAACATTTCCTTAATCTCGCCATGGATTTCCGCTGCTCCTTTGTCTTGCAAAGGAAAAAACAAACAAACAAACAAACAAAAAGGAAATTTCACGACTGCAGTGCTTCAATTTTACCAAAATCCAGTGTAGGAGCTGCCATCATGCGTTAAATCTACAAAAAAGAGAAAAATATGTTGTATAACATCAATAGTTTTTTTTATATCTCCTAAACAGTTGTCCTACTTCCCCTGTAAAGGTAACAGCACTACCCTTTCGCGATACCTTTAAAGCCAGGAACTTTTCAGCACCCTTTCGTCAGCACCTATGAGTTGTTGGTCCTATCTTGTAGCGCACTAAGCTAAAGTAAACTTTAGAGTTTAACTTACTTATTTTTATAACCCAGACTCCTTTTTCATGGAATTGTTGCAGATGTATCTCAATCGCCATCAGTGTTGTTTTCAAGCGGGACTTTCACTATTTTTGAGATGTTTGTTCAAGCGGTTTGCAATTTTTGTTCGTCGTCTCATGAGAATTTTCCTTCCCACGGGGATCTCCTTGTGTGTGTCGGCCTTGTGTCCTGGGACAGAATTGTATATGGCTTGCATTACGGACATTAAGTGTTTACGCTCGATGTCTATGTTTGGTGTGGTGAGACATTTAAGTCAATCCTGTTTGAGGATGTCTTTCTGGATCAATTTCCAGTTGGCTTTATGGAAGTTCAAACTGGAGAGATTTCGGGTGCTTCTTATAGGCTGTATTCTGCAGCTCCATTTGGTTCATACGTAGTCAGCTCTATTATATTGTGATCAGAGACTAGTGTCTGTGTCATTTTCACATATTTTCCTTGGTTGGTTGGAGCACAATTTGCTTCATGAACGAAGCATTGATAAAGTTGAATAAGGATTCCACCTATTCTTTTTAGTAGTGTGTCTTTCCTGAAAGCATGAGGGCCTCGGGCTATCCCACATTGAGGAAGTTGAAGTCACCTACAAAGAATACACCGATGCGTTGTTCCAGTTTGGTGAGAACTTTTTGTGAGGTAGTTTTCAAACTTGTCTGTGTGATTTAGATCATCTGGTGGGCGATACAACTTGATATTGTAAATATGACAATATCAAGGTTGTCTTATGTGTATAATTTGAATATCACATAGTGAATTTGAAGATGACAGCAGGGCCTGGATCATGAGGTCCTTACAGATGTATACTACAACTCCACCGTAGATCTTTTTTACCTGTTCATATTGCAGCATATTTCGGTATGTGTACTGCACCCCCTATATCAGATCCAATATGCGTTTCCTTAAAGATGCTATGCATAGAGCTTGAATGCATGCAGCGAGATATTTCAGGAAAGAGATTTTTGTTGAGGAGCAATAGACTTTTGACATTCAATAGAAATATTAGTGTGACGTCATTGTTGGTATTAGTGTTGACCATCCTGTATATGTCAACTCTGGTGGTGGGTGTGATTTCAAGTCTGTGCTTAATATAGCCAGATTGTTTAGTTCTTTTCATATCCGGTTGAAGCTGGTTGTTTAGAGTAGCACGCATATCGTTTTTGATTAGCCATGAAGGCTGTACATAGAGTAGCAGAAGCTAGGGCTGGACAAAGACATTAATGAAAATATGGTAGGATGACACAGATGAAAAATGAGAGGGGCGCCAGCGCCCACCGACTGGCAACCCCTCGAAAACATTGTTTCAATACAAATCATTTACAAATCATTTATAAAATCAGTTATGCAATACAAATCAAATTCGTTAATACAATTAATCATAACTAATCCGCCCCGCCACAGCCCTTAAGCAAACGATTTGCTGCCCGCAGACAAGTCCGTATGGCCAAGTCGGGGTCCGTGGCGAGGCAGATAAAATCCTCCATGTCAAAGGTGGCTATAATCCTTGACAGGATCCTATTAGTCACGACCTCTTCAGCCACCTGCGGAGGCCATGTTGAACAGGACGAGCAAGCCGAGAAAGATCTTTCTTGGTTTTTTTTTTCTTTTTCTTTTTTTTTTACAGGTTTCGGGGGTTGGGGGCCTCCCTCGGCACACCCGAGGGGTCCTCCTCTCTCGAAACCTGTATTTCATCGGGTGAGCAACCGTTGTTGCTCCCCTTTCTTTTTCTTTTCGTGGAGGGTTCCACCTCCACGACTTCCTCCGTCTCCCCCGCTAATTTTTTTTTGGGGGGGGCGGAGGACACACTTTTTCTCCCCTGCTCCGGGGCTTCACCTCGGCCCCGGGAGAAGTTCTTTTTAATATGGCCAGGTTCCAGGCATAGGTGACACTTGGTTGGGGGGGGGGGCGTCACTCAAGCACCACTGGGTACATGGACCCGGGCATTTTCAAGAAGTCAGGGAATTTCATCTCTGCTGCGGCTACCGGGGTCCATAGGGTTAAATTTGCTTTAACCCCATCCCAGTTCACCGCAGCAATCAAATTAACATTTAAAAGCCTGGGCCCACTGTCCCCAAGCCCTGCCGGATGGCATCAGCAATTCATCCGGCCTCGGTGCCTGGGGGCAGACCACATACCCAGGCCTTTACAATCTTCTTCCCGCAATAAGATGGGAGGAACAAAATTTCCTCTCCCTGCAGGGGCTGACTGGCCACAATAGCAGCCTCTTCAGGGGAGTCAAACAGCAACCACACCGTTGCATATTTGAGTCCCCTGGTTATAAAGTACTTTCTACCTTGCAAACAACATGCCAGTTCTTGTTCTATTTTGTCTTTATTGAAGAGGGCAATGGTATTGCGTGATCTAGAATAGGTCCGCAAGACCACTGTCCTCTTTTCCATTTCCTCCAACCACCGCCTGGGTGGGCACAATTCCCACTCCAAGGCAGTGGCTTCGTTACTTTTTTCCCCCATGTTTGTTTGTAAGAGTTCACAAATAAAGTTCAATAAGGAAAACGAAAACGAAAGAAAGAAGAAATACACAGTTCCAAATAAAAGATAGACTGAAGGCAGATAAAATACAGTTCAAACACGAGAAACACAGGTAATCCGGGTTCTTCTAGAGGTACTCCAAAACAAGGCACTCCAAAACAAGGCACTCCAAAGCTTCTCCGGAAAAAATACCAAAAATTTCTTCACCGCTGTGGTGAAACGAAACCGTCCACCACAGACAGCAAGCACACAATTCGCTCACAAATGCGAACACAAAGTTTCTTCAGCAAAAAATGCCAAACAATAAATTTTCACTGCTGTGGTGGAGCGGATACGCCTAGCACAAACAGTAAACATAATTTGTTCGCAAATGCGAACGCAAAATTTTTTCGGCCAAAAAAAGGCCAAACAAAATTTTCACCTTATAGCATGAATGCAGCTACTAACATAGCTAGGAAATTTTTACAAACCAAACGAGGAAGCCAAGTACATAGGCATAAGTTCCAACGATCCACCAGCAGTAATTAAACAAATTAAAGCCAAACAACATTAGCAGGCACATCTCCAATTTATCCACCGACAAAGACGCTTTTGAAAAAGCTGCCCCATATTATAATGCTGCATTAGAAAGGTTCAACTTCAAGAATAGCACATACTACATTGGACCAAATATAAATAGACTAAAAAGACGCCGACAGAGAAAAATCTTATGATTCAACCCACTTTATAGCATGAATGTAGCAAGGAAATTTTTAAAGCTAATAGACAACCACTTTACACTCTAACACAAATACCACAAGATCTTCAGCAGAAATACTGTTAAAGCTAGCTATAGTTTCCTCCTCAATATAAGGTCAATAATACTCAATCACAATAAGCATAGACACACCAGAAACACCCCAGAAAGGCAATGCAACTGTCCGCTAAACCGCTGTCCTCTAAACAATAACTGTCTCGAGAAAGAACTCGTATGCAACGCTAAGATCATGGATCCCAACAGAATAGCAAAGGCGTATATCGGAATGACAGGCAACTCGTTCAAGGAAAGGTATACACAACATCTAGCGTCATTCAGAGACAAAAATATAAAAATCATGCAACATCCCTGTCAAATGTGATATGGATATTGAAAGAAGGTGAAATAAGCAGCTCCCAGATAGAATGGAAAATTATTGCTAAAGCCAAAAAATACAGAGGACGGGGTACCAAATGTCAACTCTGTATTACTGAAAAATTAAACATTATAAATCAACAGATAGCATCCTAAAATTAGGGATGAAACCTTCTTTCCCTGCATACACAAGCAATATTTTATACTCAAATATTTCAAAGAGCCACTATCTGCGACGGTAAGTCCCACCAGGATAGCCCCTTTCCTAAACGAGAATACATATAGCACACAAAGAAGAAATATACCCCAATGACGAACAACCTATAAGAACATCATGCCCAGAACAAAAACAAAATAATGCAAACAAATTGACTACACAATTTGTCCAAAACATAAAAATTCTAAAGATGCCACCCTAGAGTAACGTCCCTTGATTCATTGATTCATTGCTTTGCTCACGTAAATTTGTGAGAAACCTGTGAACTAAAGGAGACTGTGTTTTCCAAAATGGAGGCGAACACCTTTCTCCACGTTATCGGCTTGAACATGTATTAAGACACTAGGATATTTTTCTACTGTTCTTAACATGAAACCAATGGCAGCCTTAATTCACACATACATATTGATAGATAGATAGATATGTGCGCGCGCGCGTGTATCACCTAGTCTGTAAAGTCTGGCCACAAATGTATGTCTTGCGCAGGCCTAGTGAGCTACTAGAAAAGCCATGCAGAAAGATGTTACAAACTACAACTTCCTTGCCGGGGGTAATTTCACATGCTCTGTCTGTCAGAAAATGTGTAGAAGTCGCTCAGATTTATCTAGGCATATGAGGGTGCACAGAGAAAATCAGTAGAATGACCCTGGACAATTACAATGTCAGAAGAATGTGTATGAATGTCGAATCTGCGACAAGCTCTGTCAGGATTCAAGAGCCATTGTTGTTTCACATGTAGTTCTGTGATACATTTTATTATTGAGCCATGGTCATACTCGTTTGACGAGTCGACAGTCGTCGTCATCGTCATGTCTGCATATCTATCTATCTATCTATCTATCTATCTATCTATCTATCTATCTATACACATACACATATATACATTTATTATACAATTAATGCATCAAATACTAATATACATATATAGTAAATATATACCGAATTGATAGGCTTGAATTATAAATCTTGTGTTACTCTTTAAACATGTAATAAATTATGTACCGGTCATGTATTGTGTTTAATTGAAGGGTCCTCCGTCAATTTCAACGATGAACGTTCAACAGTTCGATGATCTGAACTATTTACTCGCTAAAATAACTGTGAGCATTCCACTGACACTTGTGCTCCCAACGAAATCCTTAGCAACCAATATCCTTGAGTTGCAAACTTTAATCGATGTGACAAGCCACTGCACAGTTTCTATCTGCTTAGTTTTACTCACAAGGCTTGGATCGACTTTAAAGGCACTCGCATATGATGCCGCGCTGTAGGATCGAACCTTAACCACTCGCTCGGAAATGCCTTTTAGAAATCGCATCTTAGTAGGATATGTTCTGATTAGCGGAGATGAATCTATAGCCTTGTACAGTGTGTGTTTTAATATATTTATGCTTGTTGTTTAGCTCTAGCTGAGCCCTGATGGAGCAGACTTGAGACCAAAATATTTCATCTTTTCTTTCAGTTATAATATATCGAGGACCGCATTATTCAACCTGTCTTTCTTTTTTTAAGTCAGTAGGGTGTGGTTTGGCTGCTATGTCTTTCAAGGTCGAGCGATCACGATAACGGCTCGTGATGATGTATGTGTGAGTGTATGCATGTATGTTTTTATGATTTATTGTATAAGGTCGTTGTTATTTTTCAATGGTGTGCATGGCTAATATTTTACTTCCACCTACGAACCCCTCCTTCAAATTATGCCGCCACTCTTTGGTAATCTGAGTCACTCTGAATCCAACTGAAAAGACGTCATATTTGCATGAAATTTATCAATCTTTGTATTTTGTTTTAACGCATTTCTTTTCTCTGTCTCTCCAAATTCCAACCGTTAACAGAAAATTGTTTTAGAGCAATTTGTTATTTACAGCTTCATGGCTTGCTCTTTGTAGCAAGACATATCATTGAGGCAAATAATTTGTCTTGCAAGAGGTAAAGTTTGGATCACAACTCTAATATATCAACTACGTAGTCATCATACTGACAAATCTTGTGGATCAAAATATTTCTGGCCAATTTCTTCTTTAAAAACAAAATGGTATTATGTATCGAATATTTTTGAAAAAAATTCATCTACGATACGTTGATTCCAATCCAGACAAATATTTCATAAATTATTGACGCGTTGGCAGTGTTTGGTTTCTGATGTTACGAGAATAAAACAATAGATTTAAACCGGCACTGCGTGTGCAAATTAATTAAAATTAATTACATGAAATGATCGTCATTCGGAAAACCAGAACATAAAACGGCTCAAACTCTGAGTTTCATTAAGCGTGGACACGTTTGTAATACATTTGAATCATCGGTTTGAATAAATGGCTGATCGCTGATTCAAGCGTGATTCAAACGTGTTGACGCTTGATGGAACTCAGAGTTTCAATTATCTTTGGTTCCGGCCGATCAAATTACACACACACACACGCACGCACGCGCACGCACACACACGCACACGCACACACACACACACACACACACACACACACACACACACACACACACACACACACACACACACACACACACACACACACATTAGTAGAACTTTACTGATACAGCTGTGGCAAATTCCTAAACGATTGGTGTTAAAATTCAGATTATGCCAACAATGTCAATTCCATTTACAATAGTAACATTTATGCTCAAGAAAATGTAGTAGAAGCCAGTATTCCTAAGGTTTTTTTCTACTTTATAATTAGGAAGGTAAATTAAGAATAGAGAATAATTGGAAGAAGAAAGATAAAGCTAAAATAAGTAAATTCACCAAAGCGAAAGCAACGAAAGCGCTAAAAAACGAGATAGATGAAATCTATAAAGAACTATAATTCAGGATACAAAAAAAATAAATAAATAGAAATATAACCCCAAATGCTTCAGATCATGTACACACACACACACACACACACACACACACACACACACACACACACACACACACACACACACACACACACACACACATATGTACACATACATAGTACGAGTTGAATTTCTGTTGGTTGAACAGATGAATGAACACTGTGAAACTCGATGGAGAATCCACCGTTACAAAGAATTTATGTTATCGACCTAAATGGAGGAAAAAACAAGTCGAAGTCGACCCGAACGGACTTAGAGCTTAGTATATAAGGAGGTTATAAATAAAAGAACACTAAGACAGCTTAGTTTGTGCATTGTAGTCTCCTATGCATTGTAATCTATGCATTGTAGTTTCCTATGCATTGTAGTCTCCTACCATATCAACGTCGCTTCAAGAGCAAAATATTTACCTAAATTGTTGTTGGTTTAGTTACAGGCCAGCTCTGAAGGAATAGACGTTGATTAGAAGTGTTCCGCATGTAACCAAGCGCAATTATAGGCGTACCTGGGATTAGATTATGTTATTCAGTGTTCTTTTTTCAAGGCGGTACATCAGGATTTGAGGTAGATTTAGCCGTTATTAGAAGCAAGAAAAACTATGTAGAAATACGAAAGTTGTCTCGCGAAGAAAATAAAGATTAAATATATTTTTTGGCCTGTAAGACACATTCTCGCATAAGTATATTTAATGAGTAAAAACAAATTTGGCATGTTTTATTAAATGCTTATTGAAAGACATTTTAAAGTGGTTTATTGGGGGGAAATGTATGGTCCTGTGCATGTAAATACATTATCATGACAGTTTACTGGATTAAAGAACGAAACCATAAATTTATTGAACATAAACTACGTTATAAAAGTTCTGTATTTCAACTTTTATCGTCTTTCAGATCTCTTGTATAGTTGTTTATATTTTGATGAGGAGAATTGCCATACTTGATGCAAAACTCATGTTTCTTGCTGTTGTTTTGCGTAACGTCGAGCGGTCACCAGGGATGCGCATCACCGCTATAACTTTGTTGTTATCTCCAAGTTTCTTTCATCTATCTAGGGGAATTTTTAATTTAAATAATTAAAAATATGTCTTAAAGTCAACAAAGTCATTAAATAATGTAAAAGCTATATGAGGTGTGTGTTATGTATGCCGAGGAAGAGGATATAATAAAATGATGTAAACTCCCATATCACTGCTGACTTTTTTTTGCAAGTTTGTACTAACAGACTTTGATATTTTGGTTTGTTTTCGTTATTTGTATTATTATTAAGGCAGCAAGCTGGAAGAATCGTTAACACGCCGGGCCAAAATGGTTAGCAGCATTTCGACCATCTTCATATTCAGAGTTCAACTTCCACTGAGATCGACTTTTGGGTTCGTCAGTTGAGCACCGGAATCGATGCAATAGACTTACTCTCTCCCACAAAATTGCTGGTCTTATGCCAAAATTTGAAATCAATATTTTATTATTAATAACAACCATTGCACCTTGTGGATTTATGCTTATTCGTCCTCCCTAGTATATGGCACTCTATCTCTCATCCATAATACGGCCACATTAGACGCAGGGCAATTTTTACATGCAGTTAAATACACACACACACACACACACACACACACACACACACACACACACACACACACACACACACACACACACACTCACACACACACACAGCACGTCTTATACACTGGAAAATACGGTACATTAGTGGAGCTGCAAATGCAGTGCTGAGTGAATTAGATCCCTTGCAATCAATTTGCTCGTGAAGCAAAGCTTTAGACAAAGTTATTTCACCATTCAATGTAAATTAATAATAGTGTGTGTGTGTGTGTGTGTGTGTGTGTGTGTGTAAGCATGTGTGAACGTGTGTGTACATGTATGATGTGTCTGCTGTCATATCAATATCACTAAATTGGAAAAGAAGATTTACGGTTTTGACGGCTGGTTTGTTGTTGTTGCGATGGGGGTAGTGGCGGTGGTGGTCATTTAATGGTGGTTGTATTAAAAATGGTGATTTTGGAAGTGGTTGTGATGAAAATGATGATGATGATGATACAGGAAATGTTTGTGATGAAGGCTGGTAGTTAATAGTGGTGTTGTGGTATGGAGTTAATGTTAGTAGCAAAGCCAGCTAATATTATATAGAATGTGGACCATTTCAAAATTGGCTGTACAGGCGGCAATTGGAGAAAATTAAAAAATAAAATTAAATTTAAAAAAAATTAAGGTAGAAAAACGCACATATACAAGAAAGCAAAAGAAAGAAAAAAATATTTAAATAATCTTATTTAGAATAATGAACGAAAAATTCCAGCACGATATTGAAAATAAAGCTGATTTTAAGCATAAAATTAAAAAAACAAAACAAAAAAACTAAAAACAGAACAGCAGCATTTACATGCACAAAAACTAATAACAAACAGTAAAAAACAAACAAACAAAACAGCTACAAATAAAAACAAAAGCACAAAAAGAGAACACTGTTAATATCTGATATTACTGCTGTTAAAATTGATAAAAAAAAAAAAAGACTTTTTAAATTTCTTAAAATGATTTTTTAAGACGTTTAATATCTTGAAGATTTTAATAGTGAAAAATGCTAGGAAAGCATGAATAATTTGTAAATCTTTTCAAACTAGAAGGAAAACGAAGAAAGACAACAGCTAAAACACAAGAGAAAAAAAGGAGGAAAAAAAGGCAAAAATTCCATAAACATATACAAAAGCACACACTAACACAAACGCTCACATACAACACTCAAATTTTTTAAAATTGGACGGGAAAAAAGTTAAACAAACGAATAATATACGTATGTTTATGTTATTACTGTTGTTATTGTGGCTGTTGTTACTGTTTTATTGGTGCTGTTGTTGTTTTTATGCTCTAATCACAGGAATATGGGAACAAATTGTTGCCTATAGTCGAATGAGGTAAGTATTTAAATTCAAAGAAAGTGGTTGGTAGCTGTTGAACCATGGAAAAAAATCACGCCAAAACGCACGCGCGCACACACACACACGCACACACACACACACACGCACACACGTACATACACACACACACGTATACACTCGCACACATATAATCATGTAGACGCATATACGAATACGCAAACAGCTGAACACAAACTTTGGAGCTTTTAATTTCGCTGTGTTATCCAGTGTTATTAAATATAACGAGGGTAGTGATGGGTAAGAGTTGTGCGAATCCTCGGTGGCAGTGGAAAGAAAGGCCACCAGTTGCGAATACATGTTACAGCCTTATTGTTGGTTTATTAACAAATCTTTTCGCTTCATACTTTTATCTCATCTTTTATGGATGGACATGGAGATTACACACACACACACACTCACACACACACAGACACACACACTGACACACACGCACGTACACATACACACACACTCACACACACACACACACACACACACACACACACACACACACACACACACACACACACACACACACTATTTTCCCTCCCGCTCTCTTTTTTCTCCTTTACGCATACACTCCAGCGCATATACTCATTTACTCACTCTCACACATCTCTTCTATATCTCTCATACCGCGTGCGCGCATACACACACATGTAAATATATGCGAAATGTATAAATAAATTTGCTGCGAATCTGCTTTATCTTAATTTCCCAAGAATTACAGTTAGCTGATATTATTGGAGTTATCTTCTTTGATTATTGCTTTTAGATTTTAAACATCCTTGGAGGGAGTTTTTATCGAATAATTGCAAGATTATCTGGCTTGCAATGCTACACATATATATATATAAGTAAATGTATGTGTGCATGTATGTCTGTATATATGTATACACACACACATACATATACTTGACTTGCTACCCAGCGTTGCCCGGTAAACAATGCACCGGATTGTTTATCAGTTTGTTGAATGGGAAACATGATACATATATACATATATATATATATATATATATATATATATATATATATATATATATATATATATATATATATATATATATATATGTGTGATCTAACTTCTGGACTTCTTTAATTGGAACTTTCCAAATAGTAGTAATCTGTTGAATATATGAACAATTTGTGAATACGAATGCATTGTCTGAAAAGGTACTGATAATGCTTTCCGTATTGAAGAAAGACAACTGTACCTCTTCGTGGTTTAAAGAAGAACATTTTTATAACAACATTTTTGGTAGAACTACTTTTCTTCAAGAATACTTAACCTTTTCATTCCTTATTCTCCGGCTTAAAGCCACATACAACTAACTGTCCATGCTAGAATACTGGTTTCTCAAGATAAATTAAAACATTTGTATGATCTGTTTTTGTGCTTTATGCATAGTCATTGTGAAATATGACTTTATCGAAAACTGGGTCCTCTGAAGAGGTACCTTTTCTTCACTTTCTGATGTATTGAGCTTAATTCTAGGAATCACGACAATGTCTTTTTTTAATGCGCCAAGATTGACGTTTGTTATTATTAGATTTTCGTGCATTTCTTGTACAATCATCTGTTTTCCAGTGCAAAGTTTTTTCTTTTTGCTCTGTATCTCACATACTGATCCATACATTCTTATTCTCTTTAATCTCCCCTTTTCTCCTTCTTTATTTCCTGACTCTTTTAATCTGGAGTCACGCAGCCGTCATCTCAGCTGTTTCCTACTGTTTCCTCGCCCTTGTTGCTTCCCCACACTGTTTGGCATCATCTCTTGTCCCTGTTGATCCCATTCTCTTTCAACGTGATATAATCAATCGGTGTGTATTTGTGTATGTAATAATGTCCAAACAAATCAACAAAGGGATAAAAAAAAAGCCAGAAGAATGAATCAGAAAATGAAAAGTTGAAATGTAAATAATATGAAATGAAAGAAATAGGTATCTGAAACACGAAATGATATATAATCTGTGCAAAATGATGTATCTGTGTATATATGAGAGAGAGACAGTGTATTTGCATGTGTGTGTGTGTGCTGTATGCGCGCTGTGCATATGTATATATATGCATATATATATATATACATACCGCATACACACAAACACACTCACACACATACACATATGCATGTATGTATTTACATATAACTCCTTCGACTATGGGTATATGTCTATTAGTATGTCGATTAAAGCACATTCACCGCTTGGGCTACCTGATGTCATTCACAATAACAATATAATTTTCACTGGATCTACGTCAGAAAATCGTCAGTGCTTGTTGAGTTTATAGTTGATAAAGGAAACGGAAGATGGATTTAATATGAATCTTTATTCAGCACGACGATCGTTTCGACCCATATAATGTACTGAAATTGTTTTGGATTTGGTGCGGGATTATTCAAGACGTAACAGATTACAACGAGGCGAGATGGATTTTTCATTTTAGGTAAAGTAAGACCGGCTGAGGAGAATTGAGGCGCTAGCCAGAATTCAAAATCATGATCCAGGTATATCTGTTACCTTATTCTATAGCTTTTAAGCTAAGATAATGTTAAATTCCACTTGTTTGCCCGATTTCTGTTGGTCCGTTACATATTTTCAGTGTGATTAGAGGTTAAATTGTGGGTTTTTACTTCCACTTTCTAGCAAGCTGGTGCTTCGTGTACCCTCTCATATAATTAAGAATTTAATTTATATATATATATATATATATATATATATATATATATATATATATATATATATATATATATATATGTGTATATATATATATATATATATACATATAGGTTATGAAGGGTATTAGAGTCAACCAAACCCTAAAGATACAGGCAATACCGAGTAAGTGCTGTATACCGACTATTTTAGTTATGCCCCTGTCGTTGTAGCAACATGAGTGGGGAATATAACATAGGTCGTGTATTAGCGTGTGTATGTATAAAGAAAGAAAAAGATAAAGAGGCCAATGTCAAAGTTAGAATTATATTTTTATGTATAAAGTCTTATATATATATATATATATATATATGATATGCATATATATATATATATATATATATATATATATATATATATATATATATATATATATGCATATAGTCGTGTGTCGATAAGCCAGCTGGAGGAGATGTCCTCCTGGGGCTAAAAGCAACAGTAACATCCACCCCTAGGGGTCAGCCACACTTAAGTGGCAATATACTACACTTTATCGTGCAGTTACTGTTAATACTTCATTTAGAGAATTAACATTGCTTGTTTTCACCTTTTCAATATCAGTGAAGAATTTCACTGGAAAAGAAGATATAAGGTTTGCCAGGTTTTTGTCTCTCTCACCAAGGTCATCAGCTGTCGAACGCCGACGAAGGGAAATAACCCTGAAATCCGGATACGTTCGTGCTGCTGATCGAGGTGAGAGGGATAACTTCCCTTGGCAAACAGGACACAGTCGTGTGTCGATAAGCCAGCTGGAGGAGATGTCCTCCTGGGGCTAAAAGCAACAGTAACATCCACCCCTAGGGGTCAGCCACACTTAAGTGGCAATATACTACACTTTATCGTGCAGTTACTGTTAATACTTCATTTAGAGAATTAACATTGCTTGTTTTCACCTTTTCAATATCAGTGAAGAATTTCACTGGAAAAGAAGATATAAGGTTTGCCAGGTTTTTGTCTCTCTCACCAAGGTCATCAGCTGTCGAACGCCGACGAAGGGAAATAACCCTGAAATCCGGATACGTTCGTGCTGCTGATCGAGGTGAGAGGGATAACTTCCCTTGGCAAACAGGACACAGTCGTGTGTCGATAAGCCAGCTGGAGGAGATGTCCTCCTGGGGCTAAAAGCAACAGTAACATCCACCCCTAGGGGTCAGCCACACTTAAGTGGCAATATACTACACTTTATCGTGCAGTTACTGTTAATACTTCATTTAGAGAATTAACATTGCTTGTTTTCACCTTTTCAATATCAGTGAAGAATTTCACTGGAAAAGAAGATATAAGGTTTGCCAGGTTTTTGTCTCTCTCACCAAGGTCATCAGCTGTCGAACGCCGACGAAGGGAAATAACCCTGAAATCCGGATACGTTCGTGCTGCTGATCGAGGTGAGAGGGATAACTTCCCTTGGCAAACAGGACACAGTCGTGTGTCGATAAGCCAGCTGGAGGAGATGTCCTCCTGGGGCTAAAAGCAACAGTAACATCCACCCCTAGGGGTCAGCCACACTTAAGTGGCAATATACTACACTTTATCGTGCAGTTACTGTTAATACTTCATTTAGAGAATTAACATTGCTTATATATATATATATATATATATATATATATATATATATATATATATATATATATATATATATATACATATATATATTTAATATGGGTGTATGTGTGTGTGTGTATGTGTGTGTGTGTGTGTGTGTGTGTGTGTGTGTATCTTTGTGTTTATCCATCACCACTACTTGATCACCGGTGTTGATTTACCGTAACTTATCAATTCGGCAAAAGAGACCAGCAAGGTAAAACTTAAAAACAAGTGCTGAGGAAGATTTGTTCGACTAAACTCTTCAAGGGGTGCCCCAACATGGCTACAGTCCAATGACTGAAAGAAATAAAAGATATATTTTATTTATATGTCTGTATGTATGTATGTGTGTATACATACATACATACATACATGCATGCATGCATACATGCATGCATACATATACATACACACACATACAATGTGTGGAGAGAGTGAAAAATAGAGTGAGAGTAAAGAAAGATGATATCACAAGTTACAAATTGCAGCATGTAAGACAAATGGTTATGTCCAACAAATTTAAAGTATATTTTGTATATTTCTCTAGGCCTCGTCGCGTTTTATCTAGAGGTTTCGGGACCAAGAGAATGACTTGCTCAGCAAAATCTACAACATTCATCACAAGGCCCCTTATTATTCACCCACTGAGCGAATAAATGCCATCGTTGTCTCTTGAGAAACAACACTTTTCTGTATCCTTTAACAAGAGGACTCAACTTTGATGCTTATTGGTTATTTTAAAGCCACTGTTGATAGTACTATTTCATAATTTTACTGAAACTTCACCTAAATTCTTCTGTAGTTTCTATTTATTCTGGAGTTTCTTATTTATTGCGTTAGAATTGTTGCCCCCATTCAGAAGCCACTACAACGAGTAAGGTTCTATTATGATCACTCGATTTGCAAGAAGTAGCAATCAAATCTATCTCCTATGAATTCCATCTTTCTGTCTTAATAAAAGAAAGGACATATTAGATCATGTAGTCGTCGGTACATCTAAAAGGACAGGATGGTCGGAAGTGGAATGCCTTTGGTTATAGATCTGTTCAAATAGTGTTGACCGAAGTCAAACAATATACAAAGGGGTAGCTACTACATGATAGCTTGACTTGCTAGTAGTAGTAGTAGTCACATCATATCCCTACACATCATATCTATCAACTTAGCAAAAAGGAAAACTGATATATGATTATGTAGTCAAATATATTATGCCAGGGGTCTTCAACCTTTTTGCTTCTCTGCACATTTTAGATTTTCTAACAGCTCTCACGGATCCCTAAAAATTGAAGATTGACAAGAATGTATTGAATTTATGAAGGTTTCCATTTAATTGTTAGCAAAAAGTTACTTTAAGTTCTTCAAGTTTCATCAGCGAGCCAGTTATTAATCTGCTGAACCTGCCAGTTTTAAATTGCGTGAAACTTGGGTCTGCTTTTGGCAAAAGTTCATTAAGTCCAGCAACGATTCAAGGAACATCACATTGTTCTGAGATTGGGTCTGAGTTTTAATTTAATCCCCAATAATACCGAAAGTATTTGACATGCAGATCCATTACACAAATTATACAAATTCGTAGGAAATACATAATGAGCAGTATCATTAAGCCGGAGTTCAACCAGCTCCTCCTTCGCAGTTTCTTTTTTTTCGATAAATCAAATATTGTGTGTTTTCAAAAACTTCAAGTGGAAAGATTTGAATTTTAATTTAAATTTGAATTCAAATTGTATTTCGGTTCTTTCTCCAACCAATTGACAAACATATTTGATCACTGCTGATTGGTGACTGTTTTGCTACTGCATGCAATAATTGTTGAAATAAAATAGCAAGGAAGTTCTTAGTGCTAGACTTTTTGAAAGTAATTTATTCTGTAATCTTGCTTTTTTTTAAACTTAAAAATGATTTATTGTAATTTATTACAATAAATCATTTTTAAGTAAAAAAAGTGTTTAGCAAAATTAATAAAAATACAAAAATACGGAATAAATTACGCTCCGATAAAACATGAGATAATTGTATTTCACTTCAGTATTTTTAATTAATTAACTAGATAATTAATATTTTAATTTTATAACCAATTAATTAGATAATTAATTCTCTGTAACCAATATGCGTGTTTTATTGGCATTAAGATCTTCCCTAAGTACATGAATATCTGCTTCAAAAACATGGTTTCACATCAAGAACATTACAAAACAAATATAAGAATGTTTTGTTGTCTGTAAAACAGTAAAACAATACATTCTGGTAGAAGTAACTACACCAAATACTTGGATCTTAATCATTTTCTGCAGTCCCTTTGCAACTAAAAAATTGGTTAAATACTCTTGAAAGATACGGCAAACAATAAAACGCCGGAAAGAACACTTTACAGATCTGTTCTTAAACCTTTCCGATGTTAAATAATGGAAAGAATTAACGGGTTGCTGCCACAAAGAGATACCAGAATATGGAAAGATTCTGTTAAAAATAAGTAATTTAAATTCTAGTAAGATCCCCAGACCGAAATAGAATACCCTTAAAGCCCTTGAAAACAGGAAGTGACACTGTGACTTCTGCAATACACAGAACGATAGTTACTCGTTGAGAAAAAACTCTAATTCCACTAGATTGATCTTGTACTGGTGTTTATTCATGAAGGTAAAGGACCTAAATGTCTATGAGACATTTTCTGTGATTTCATTGTGTTAGAATCTGCGGACAAAGTTCTCTCTGGAGGTATGTCAAACCGCCTGATGCGTGATATCTCTCTTATACGTTTACCAGAAACTCAGTCTGGTTCCCAAGTGCGCAGCGAGAAAATGGACATGATTTTCTCCCTTACGTAACTTCAGGAGAAGTGTGTTGAACATAAAAGTTCCACTCTATCAAGTACATGTTGACCTTACTGAAACCTTTAAAACAGTTAATAG